>NW_027440961.1:0-50219 GCF_031893055.1 Leptodactylus fuscus
TCACCCCCCTAATAGTGTTATACACAGCACCCCCCTAATATTGTTATACACAGCACCCCCCTAATAGTGTTATACACAGCACCCCCCTAATAGTTTAATACACAGCACCCCCCTAATAGTGTTATACACAGCACCCCCCTAATAGTGTTATACAAAGCAACCCCCTAATAGTTTAATACACAGCACCCCCCTAATAGTGTTATACACAGCACCCCCCTAATAGTTTAATACACAGCACCCCCCTAATAGTGTTATACACAGCACCCCCCTAATAGTGTTATACACAGAACCCCCCTAATAATTTAATACACAGCACCCCAATAATAGTGTTATACACAGCACCCCCCTAATAGTTTAATACACAGCACCCCAATAATAGTGTTATACACAGCACCCCCCTAATAGTTTAATACACAAGCACCCCCCAATAGTGTTATACACAGCACCCCCCTAATAGTGTTATACACAGCACCCCCCTAATAGTTTAATACACAGCACCCCCTAATTGTTTAATACACAGCACCCCCCTATTTGTTTAATACACAGCACCCCCCTAATAAGTTAATACACAGCACCCCCCTAATAGTGTTATACACAGCACCCCCTAATAGTTTAATACACAGCACCCCAATATAGTGTTATACACAGCACCCCCCTAATAGTTTAATACACAGCACCAACCTAATAGTGTTATACACAGCACCCCCCTAATAGTGTTATTCACAGCACCCCCCTAATATTGTTATACACAGCACCCCCCTAATAGTGTTATACACAGCAACCCCCCTAATAGTTTAATACACAGCACCCCCCTAATAGTGTTATACACAGAACACCCCTAATAGTGTTATACAAAGCACCCCCCTAATAGTTTAATACACAGCACCCCCCCTAATAGTGTTATACACAGCACCCCCCTAATAGTTTAATACAGAGAACCCCCTAATAGTGTTAAACACAGCACCCCAATAATAGTGTTATACACAGCAGCCCCCTAATATTTTAATAGACAGCGCCCCCCTAATAGTGTTATACACAGCACCCCCCTAATAGTTTAATACACAGCACCCCCCTAATAGTTTAATACACAGCACCCCCCTAGTAGTGTTATACACAGCACCCCCCTAATAATTTAATACACAGCACCCCCCCTAATAGTGTTATACACAGAACCCCCTTAATAGTGTTATACACAGCACCCCCCTAATAGTTTAATACACAGCACCCCCCTAATAGTGTTATACACAGCACCCCCCTAATAGTGTTATACACAGCAACCCCCCTAATAGTTTAATACACAGCACCCCCCTAATAGTGTTATACACAGCACCCCCCTAATAGTTTAATACACAGCACCCCCCTAATAGTTTAATACACAACACCCCCCTAATAATTTAATACACAGCACCCCCCTAATACTGTTATACACAGCACCCACCTAATAGTGTTATACACAGAACCCCCCCTAATAATTTAATACACAGCACCCCAATAATAGTGTTATACACAGCACCCCCCCTAATAGTTTAATACACAGCACCCCAATAATAGTGTTATACACAGCACCCCCCTAATAGTTTAATACACAGCACCCCCCCAATAGTGTTATACACAGCACCCCCCTAATAGTGTTATACACAGCACCCCCCTAATAGTTTAATACACAGCACCCCCCTAATTGTTTAATACACTGCACCCCCCTAATTGTTTAATACACAGCACCCCCTAATAATTTAATACACAGCACCCCCCCCTAATAGTGTTATACACAGCACCCCCCTAATAGTTTAATACACAGCACCCCAATAATAGTGTTATACACAGCACCCCCCTAATAGTTTAATACACAGCACCAACCTAATAGTGTTATACACAGCACCCCCCTAATAGTTTAATACACAGCACCCCCCTAATAGTTTAATACACAGCACCCCCCTAATAATTTAATACACAGCACCCCCCTAATAGTTTAATACACAGCACCCCCCTAGTAATGTTATACACAGCACCCTCCTAATAATTTAATACACAGCACCCCCCTAATAGTTTAATACACAGCACCCCCCTAATAGTGTTATACACAGAACCCCCCTAATAAATTAATACACAGCACCCCAATAATAGTGTTATACACAGCACCCCCCTAATAGTTTAATACACAGCACCCCCCCTAGTAGTGTTATACACAGCACCCCCCTAATAATTTAATACACAGCACCCCCCTAATAGTTTAATACACAGCACACCCCCCTAATAGTTTAATACACAGCACCCCCCCTAATAGTTTAATACACAGCACCCCCCTAATAGTTTAATACCACAACACCCCCCCTAATAATTTAATACACAGCACCCCCCTAATACTGTTATACACAGCACCCCCCTAATAGTGTTATACACAGAACCCCCCTAATAATTTAATACACAGCACCCCAATTAATAGTGTTATACACAGCACCCCCCTAATAGTTTAATACACAGCACCCCAATAATAGTGTTATACACAGCACCCCCCTAATAGTTTAATACACAGCACCCCCCAATAGTGTTATACACAGCACCCCCCTAATGGTGTTATACACAGCACCCCCCTAATAGTTTAATACACAGCACCCCCCTAATTGTTTAATACACAGCACCCCCCTAATTGTTTAATACACAGCACCCCCCTAATAATTTAATACACAGCACCCCCCTAATAGTGTTATACACAGAACCCCCTAATAGTTTAATACACAGCACCCCCCTAATAGTGTTATACACAGCACCCCCCTAATATTGTTATACACAGCACCCCCCTAATAGTGTTATACACAGCACCCCCCTAATAGTTTAATACACAGCACCCCCCTAATAGTGTTATACACAGCACCCCCCTAATAGTGTTATACAAAGCACCCCCCTAATAGTTTAATACACAGCACCCCCCCAATAGTGTTATACACAGCACCCCCCTAATAGTGTTATACACAGCACCCCCCTAATAGTTTAATACACAGCACCCCCCTAATTGTTTAATACACTGCACCCCCCTAATTGTTTAATACACAGCACCCCCCTAATAATTTAATACACAGCACCCCCCTAATAGTGTTATACACAGCACCCCCCTAATAGTTTAATACACAGCACCCCAATAATAGTGTTATACACAGCACCAACCTAATAGTTTAATACACAGCACCAACCTAATAGTGTTATACACAGCACCCCCCTAATAGTTTAATACACAGCACGCCCCCTAATAGTTTAATACACAGCACCCCCTAATAGTGTTATACACAGCACCCCCCTAATAGTTTAATACACAGCACCCCCCTAATAGTGTTATACACAGAACCCCCCTAATAATGTTATACACAGCACCCCCCTAATAGTTTAATACACAGCACCCCCCTAATAGTATTATACACAGCACCCCCCTAATAGTGTTATACACAGCACCCCCCTAATAGTTTAATACACAGCACCCCCCTAATAATTTAATACACAGCACCCCCCCTAATAGTGTTATACACAGCACCCCCCCCTAATAGTTTAATACACAGCACCCCCCTAATAGTTTAATACACATCACCCCCCTAATAATTTAATACACAGCACCCCCTAATAGTGTTATACACAGCACCCCCCTAATTGTTTACTACACAGCACCCCCCTAGTAGTGTTAATACACAGCACCCCCCTAATAATTTAAAACACAGCACCCCCCTAATAGTTTAATACACAGCACCCCCCTAATAGTTTAATACACAGCACCCCCCTAATAATTTAATACACAGCACCCCCTAATAGTGTTATACACAGCAGCCCCCTAATAGTTTAATACACAGCACCCCCCTAATAGTTTAATACACAGCACCCCCCTAATAGTGTTATACACAGCACCCCCCTAATAGTGTTATACACAGCACCCCCCTAATAGTTTAATACACAGCACCCCAATAATAGTGTTATACACAGCACCCCCCTAATAGTTTAATACACAGCACCCCCCTAATAGTGTTATACACAGCACCCCCCTAATAGTGTTATACACAGAACCACCTTAATTGTGTTATACACAGCACCCCCCTAATAGTTTAATACACAGCACCCCACTAATAGTGTTATACACAGCACCCCCCTAATAGTGTTATACACAGCACCCCCCTAATAGTTTAATACACAGCACCCCCCTAATAGTGTTATACACAGCACCCCCTAATAGTTTAATACACAGCACCCCCCTAATAGTTTAATACACAACACCCCCCTAATAATTTAATACACAGCACCCCCCCTAATACTGTTATACACAGCACCCCCCTAATAGTGTTATACACAGAACCCCCCTAATAATTTAATACACAGCACCCCAATAATAGTGTTATACACAGCACCCCCCTAATAGTTTAATACACAGCACCCCAATAATAGTGTTATACACAGCACCCCCCTAATAGTTTAATACACAGCACCCCCTAATAGTGTTATACACAGCACCCCCCTAATAGTTTAATACACAGCACCCCCCTAATTGTTTAATACACAGCACCCCCCTAATTGTTTAATACACAGCACCCCCTAATAATTTAATACACAGCACCCCCCTAATAGTGTTATACACAGCACCCCCCTAATAGTTTAATACACAGCATACCCCCAATAATAGTGTTATACACAGCACCCCCCTAATAGTTTAATACACAGCACCCCCCTAATAGTGTTATACACAGCACCCCCCTAATAGTGTTATACACAGCACCCCCCTAATATTGTTATACACAGCACCCCCCTAATAGTGTTATACACAGCACCCCCCTAATAGTTTAATACACAGCACCCCCCTAATAGTGTTATACACAGCACCCCCCTAATAGTGTTATACAAAGCACCCCCCTAATAGTTTAATACACAGCACCCCCCTAATAGTGTTATACACAGCACCCCCCTAATAGTTTAATACACAGCACCCCCTAATAGTGTTATACACAGCACCCCCCCTAATAGTGTTATACACAGAACCCCCCTAATAATTTAATACACAGCACCCCAATAATAGTGTTATACACAGCACCCCCCTAATAGTTTAATACACAGCACCCCAATAATAGTGTTATACACAGCACCCCCCTAATAGTTTAATACACAGCACCCCCAATAGTGTTATACACAGCACCCCCCTAATAGTGTTATACACAGCACCCCCCTAATAGTTTAATACACAGCACCCCCTAATTGTTTAATACACAGCACCCCCCTAATTGTTTAATACACAGCACCCCCCTAATAATTTAATACACAGCACCCCCCTAATAGTGTTATACACAGCACCCCCTAATAGTTTAATACACAGCACCCCAATAATAGTGTTATACACAGCACCCCCCTAATAGTTAATACACAGCACCAACCTAATAGTGTTATACACAGCACCCCCCTAATAGTGTTATTCACAGCACCCCCCTAATATTGTTATACACAGCACCCCCCTAATAGTGTTATACACAGCACCCCCCTAATAGTTTAATACACAGCACCCCCTAATAGTGTTATACACAGCACACCCCTAATAGTGTTATACAAAAGCCACCCCCCTAATAGTTTAATACACAGCACCCCCCTAATAGTGTTATACACAGCACCCCCTAATAGTTTAATACAGAGAACCCCCTAATAGTGTTAAACACAGCACCCCAATAATAGTGTTATACACAGCAGCCCCCTAATATTTTAATAGACAGCGCCCCCCTAATAGTGTTATACACAGCACCCCCCTAATAGTTTAATACACAGCACCCCCCTAATAGTTTAATACACAGCACCCCCCTAGTAGTGTTTATACACAGCACCCCCCTAATAATTTAATACACCAGCACCCCCCTAATAGTTTAATACACAGCACCCCCCTAATAGTTTAATACACAGCACCCCCCTAATAGTTTAATACACAGCACCCCCCCTAATAGTTTAATACACAACACCCCCCTAATAATTAATACACAGCACCCCCCTAATACTGTTATACACAGCACCCCCCTAATAGTGTTATACACAGAACCCCCCTAATAATTTAATACACAGCACCCCAATAATAGTGTTATACACAGCACCCCCCTATAGTTTAATACACAGCACCCCAATAATAGTGTTATACACAGCACCCCCCTAATAGTTTAATACACAGCACCCCCCAATAGTGTTATACACAGCACCCCCCAATAGTGTTATACACAGCACCCCCCTAATAGTGTTATACACAGCACCCCCCTAATAGTTTAATACACAGCACCCCCCTAATTGTTTAATACACAGCACCCCCCTAATTGTTTAATACACAGCACCCCCCTAATAATTTAATACACAGCACCCCCCTAATAGTGTTATACACAGAACCCCCCTAATAGTTTAATACACAGCACCCCAATAATAGTGTTATACACAGCACCCCCCTAATAGTTTAATACACAGCACCCCCCTAATAGTGTTATACACAGCACCCCCCTAATAGTGTTATACAACGCACCCCCCTAATAGTTTAATACACAGCACCCCCCTAATAGTTTAATACACATCACCACCCTAATAATTTAATACACAGCACCCCCCTAATAGTGTTATACACAGCACCCCCCTAATTGTTTACTACACAGCACCCCCCTAGTAGTGTTATACACAGCACCCCCCTAATAATTTAATACACAGCACCCCCCTAATAGTGTTATACACAGCACCCTCCTAATAGTTTAATACACAGCACCCCCCCTAATAGTTTAATACACATCACCCCCCTAATAATTTAATACACAGCACCCCCCTAATAGTGTTATACACAGCACCCCCCTAATTGTTTACTACACAGCACCCCCCTAGTAGTGTTATACACAGCACCCCCCTAAAAATTTAATACACAGCACCCCCCTAATAGTTTAATACACAGCAGCCCCCTAATAGTTTAATACACAGCACCCCCCTAATAATTTAATACACAGCACCCCCTAATAGTGTTATACACAGCAGCCCCCTAATAGTTTAATACACAGCACCCCCCTAATAGTTTAATACACAGCACCCCCCCTAATAGTGTTATACACAGCACCCCCCTAATAGTGTTACACACAGCACCCCCCTAATAGTTTAATACAGAGAACCCCCTAATAGTGTTAAACACAGCACCCCAATAATAGTGTTATACACAGCAGCCCCCTAATATTTTAATAGACAGCGCCCCCCTAATAGTGTTATACACAGCACCCCCCTAATAGTTTAATACACAGCACCCCCCTAATAGTTTAATACACAGCACCCCCCTAATAATTTAATACACAGCACCCCCCTAATAGTTTAATACACAGCACCCCCCTAGTAGTGTTATACACAGCACCCCCCCTAATAATTTAATACACAGCACCCCCCTAATAGTTTAATACACAGCACCCCCCTAATAGTTTAATACACAGCTCCCCCCTAATAGTTTAATACACAGCACCCCCCTAATAGTTTAATACACAACACCCCCCTAATAATTTAATACACAGCACCCCCCTAATACTGTTATACACAGCACCCCCCTAATAGTGTTATACACAGAACCCCCCTAATAATTTAATACACAGCACCCCAATAAATAGTGTTATACACAGCACCCCCCTAATAGTTTAATACACAGCACCCCAATAATAGTGTTATACACAGCACCCCCCTAATAGTTTAATACACAGCACCCCCCATTAGTGTTATACACAGCACCCCCCTAATAGTGTTATACACAGCACCCCCCCTAATAGTTTAATACACAGCACCCCCCTAATTGTTTAATACACAGCACCCCCCTAATTGTTTAATACACAGCACCCCCCTAATAATTTAATACACAGCACCCCCCTAATAGTGTTATACACAGAACCCCCTAATAGTTTAATACACAGCACCCCAATCATAGTGTTATACACAGCACCCCCCTAATAGTTTAATACACAGCACCCCCCTAATAGTGTTATACACAGCACCCCCTAATAGTGTTATACACAGCACCCCCCTAATATTGTTATACACAGCACCCCCCTAATAGTGTTATACACAGCACCCCCCTAATAGTTTAATACACAGCACCCCCCTAATAGTGTTATACACAGCACCCCCCTAATAGTGTTATACAAAGCACCCCCCTAATAGTTTAATACACAGCACCCCCCCAATAGTGTTATACACAGCACCCCCCTAATAGTGTTATACACAGCACCCCCCTAATAGTTTAATACACAGCACCCCCCTAATTGTTTAATACACTGCACCCCCCTAATTGTTTAATACACAGCACCCCCTAATAATTTAATACACAGCACCCCCCTAATAGTGTTATACACAGCACCCCCCTAATAGTTTAATACACAGCACCCCAATAATAGTGTTATACACAGCACCCCCCTAATAGTTTAATACACAGCACCAACCTAATAGTGTTATACACAGCACCCCCCTAATAGTTTAATACACAGCACGCCCCTAATAGTTTAATACACAGCACCCCCTAATAGTGTTATACACAGCACCCCACTAATAGTTTAATACACAGCACCCCCCTAATAGTGTTATACACAGAACCCCCCTAATAATGTTATACACAGCACCCCCCTAATAGTTTAATACACAGCACCCCCCTAATAGTATTATACACAGCACCCCCCTAATAGTGTTATACACAGCACCCCCCTAATAGTTTAATACACAGCACCCCCCTAATAATTTAATACACAGCACCCCCCTAATAGTGTTATACACAGCACCCCCCTAATAGTTTAATACACAGCACCCCCCTAATAGTTTAATACACATCACCCCCCTAATAATTTAATACACAGCACCCCCCTAATAGTGTTATACACAGCACCCCCCTAATTGTTTACTACACAGCACCCCCCTAGTAGTGTTATACACAGCACCCCCCTAATAATTAAAACACAGCACCCCCCTAATAGTTTAATACACAGCACCCCCCTTATAGTTTAATACACAGCACCCCCCCTAATAATTTAATACACAGCACCCCCTAATAGTGTTATACACAGCAGCCCCCTAATAGTTTAATACACAGCACCCCCCTAATAGTGTTATACACAGCACCCCCCTAATAGTGTTATACACAGCACCCCCCTAATAGTTTAATACACAGCACCCCAATAATAGTGTTATACACAGCACCCCCCTAATAGTTTAATACACAGCACCCCCCTAATAGTGTTATACACAGCACCCCCCTAATAGTGTTATACACAGAACCACCTTAATAGTGTTATACACAGCACCCCCCTAATAGTTTAATACACAGCACCCCACTAATAGTGTTATACACAGCACCCCCTAATAGTGTTATACACAGCACCCCCCCTAATAGTTTAATACACAGCACCCCCCTAATAGTGTTATACACAGCACCCCCCTAATAGTTTAATACACAGCACCCCCCTAATAGTTTAATACACAACACCCCCCTAATAATTTAATACACAGCACCCCCCCTAATACTGTTATACACAGCACCCCCCTAATAGTGTTATACACAGAACCCCCCTAATAATTTAATACACAGCACCCCAATAATAGTGTTATACACAGCACCCCCCTAATAGTTTAATACACAGCACCCCCAATAATAGTGTTATACACAGCACCCCCCTAATAGTGTTATACACAGCACCCCCCTAATAGTTTAATACACAGCACCCCCCTAATTGTTTAATACACAGCACCCCCCTAATTGTTTAATACACAGCACCCCCTAATAATTTAATACACAGCACCCCCCTAATAGTGTTATACACAGCACCCCCCTAATAGTTTAATACACAGCACCCCAATAATAGTGTTATACACAGCACCCCCCCTAATAGTTTAATACACAGCACCCCCTAATAGTGTTATTCACAGCACCCCCCTAATAGTGTTATACACAGCACCCCCCTAATATTGTTATACACAGCACCCCCCTAATAGTGTTATTACACAGCACCCCCCCCTAATAGTTTAATACACAGCACCCCCCTAATAGTGTTATACACAGCACCCCCCCTAATAGTGTTATACAAAGCACCCCCCTAATAGTTTAATACACAGCACCCCCCTAATAGTGTTATACACAGCACCCCCCCTAATAGTTTAATACACAGCACCCCCCTAATAGTGTTATACACAGCACCCCCCTAATAGTGTTATACACAGAACCCCCCTAATAATTTAATACACAGCACCCCCAATAATAGTGTTATACACAGCACCCCCCTAATAGTTTAATACACAGCACCCCAATAATAGTGTTATACACAGCACCCCCTAATAGTTTAATACACAGCACCCCCCAATAGTGTTATACACAGCACCCCCCTAATAGTGTTATACACAGCACCCCCCTAATAGTTTAATACACAGCACCCCCTAATTGTTTAATACACAGCACCCCCCTAATTGTTTAATACACAGCACCCCCCCTAATAATTTAATACACAGCACCCCCCTAATAGTGTTATACACAGCACCCCCTAATAGTTTAATACACAGCACCCCAATAATAGTGTTATACACAGCACCCCCCTAATAGTTTAATACACAGCACCAACCTAATAGTGTTATACACAGCACCCCCCTAATAGTGTTATTCACAGCACCCCCCTAATATTGTTATACACAGCACCCCCCTAATAGTGTTATACACAGCACCCCCCTAATAGTTTAATACACAGCACCCCCCCTAATAGTGTTATACACAGCACACCCCTAATAGTGTTATACAAAGCACCCCCCTAATAGTTTAATACACAGCACCCCCCTAATAGTGTTATACACAGCACCCCCCTAATAGTGTTATACAAAGCACCCCCCTAATAGTTTAATACACAGCACCCCCTAATAGTGTTATACACAGCACCCCCCTAATAGTTTAATACAGAGAACCCCCTAATAGTGTTAAACACAGCACCCCAATAATAGTGTTATACACAGCAGCCCCCTAATATTTTAATAGACAGCGCCCCCCTAATAGTGTTATACACAGCACCCCCCTAATAGTTTAATACACAGCACCCCCTAATAGTTTAATACACAGCACCCCCCTAGTAGTGTTATACACAGCACCCCCCTAATAATTTAATACACAGCACCCCCCCTAATAGTTTAATACACAGCACCCCCCTAATAGTTTAATACACAGCACCCCCCTAATAGTTTAATACACAGCACCCCCCTAATATTTTAATACACAACACCCCCCTAATAATTTAATTACACAGCACCCCCCTAATACTGTTATACACAGCACCCCCCCTAATAGTGTTATACACAGAACCCCCCTAATAATTTAATACACAGCACCCCAATAATAGTGTTATACACAGCACCCCCCTAATAGTTTAATACACAGCACCCCAATAATAGTGTTATACACAGCACCCCCCTAATAGTTTAATACACAGCACCCCCAATAGTGTTATACACAGCACCCCCCAATAGTGTTATACACAGCACCCGCCTAATAGTGTTATACACAGCACCCCCCTAATAGGTTTAATACACAGCACCCCCCTAATTGTTTAATACACAGCACCCCCCTAATTGTTTAATACACAGCACCCCCCTAATAATTTAATACACAGCACCCCCTAATAGTGTTATACACAGAACCCCCCTAATAGTTTAATACACAGCACCCCAATAATAGTGTTATACACAGCACCCCCCCTAATAGTTTAATACACAGCACCCCCCTAATAGTGTTATACACAGCACCCCCCTAATAGTGTTATACAAAGCACCCCCCTAATAGTTTAATACACAGCACCCCCCTAATAGTTTAATACACATCACCACCCTAATAATTTAATACACAGCACCCCCTAATAGTGTTATACACAGCACCCCCCTAATTGTTTACTACACAGCACCCCCTAGTAGTGTTATACACAGCACCCCTAATAATTTAATACACAGCACCCCCCTAATAGTGTTATACACAGCACCCTCCTAATAGTTTAATACACAGCACCCCCCTAATAGTTTAATACACATCACCCCCCTAATAATTTAATACACAGCACCCCCCTAATAGTGTTATACACAGCACCCCCCTAATTGTTTACTACACAGCACCCCCCTAGTAGTGTTATACACAGCACCCCCCTAATAATTTAATACACAGCACCCCCCTAATAGTTTAATACACAGCAGCCCCCTAATAGTTTAATACACAGCACCCCCCTAATAATTTAATACACAGCACCCCCTAATAGTGTTATACACAGCAGCCCCCTAATAGTTTAATACACAGCACCCCCCTAATAGTTTAATACACAGCACCCCCCTAATAGTGTTATACACAGCACCCCCCTAATAGTGTTATACACAGCACCCCCCTAATAGTTTAATACAGAGAACCCCCTAATAGTGTTAAACACAGCACCCCAATAATAGTGTTATACACAGCAGCCCCCTAATATTTTAATAGACAGCGCCCCCCTAATAGTGTTATACACAGCACCCCCCTAATAGTTTAATACACAGCACCCCCCTAATAGTTTAATACACAGCACCCCCCTAATAATTTAATACACAGCACCCCCCTAATAGTTTAATACACAGCACCCCCCTAGTAGTGTTATACACAGCACCCCCCTAATAATTTAATACACAGCACCCCCCTAATAGTTTAATACACAGCACCCCCCTAATAGTTTAATACACAGCTCCCCCCTAATAGTTTAATACACAGCACCCCCCTAATAGTTTAATACACAACACCCCCCTAATAATTTAATACACAGCACCCCCCTAATACTGTTATACACAGCACCCCCCTAATAGTGTTATACACAGAACCCCCCTAATAATTTAATACACAGCACCCCAATAATAGTGTTATACACAGCACCCCCCTAATAGTTTAATACACAGCACCCCAATAATAGTGTTATACACAGCACCCCCCTAATAGTTTAATACACAGCACCCCCCAATAGTGTTATACACAGCACCCCCCTAATAGTGTTATACACAGCACCCCCCTAATAGTTTAATACACAGCACCCCCCTAATTGTTTAATACACAGCACCCCCCTAATTGTTTAATACACAGCACCCCCCTAATAATTTAATACACAGCACCCCCCTAATAGTGTTATACACAGAACCCCCTAATAGTTTAATACACAGCACCCCAATAATAGTGTTATACACAGCACCCCCCTAATAGTTTAATACACAGCACCCCCCTAATAGTGTTATACACAGCACCCCCCTAATAGTGTTATACACAGCACCCCCCTAATATTGTTATACACAGCACCCCCCTAATAGTGTTATACACAGCACCCCCCTAATAGTTTAATACACAGCACCCCCCTAATAGTGTTATACACAGCACCCCCCTAATAGTGTTATACAAAGCACCCCCCTAATAGTTTAATACACAGCACCCCCCCAATAGTGTTATACACAGCACCCCCCTAATAGTGTTATACACAGCACCCCCCTAATAGTTTAATACACAGCACCCCCCTAATTGTTTAATACACTGCACCCCCTAATTATTTAATACACAGCACCCCCCTAATAATTTAATACACAGCACCCCCCTAATAGTGTTATACACAGCACCCCCCTAATAGTTTAATACACAGCACCCCAATAATAGTGTTATACACAGCACCCCCCTAATAGTTTAATACACAGCACCAACCTAATAGTGTTATACACAGCACCCCCCTAATAGTTTAATACACAGCACGCCCCTAATAGTTTAATACACAGCACCCCCTAATAGTGTTATACACAGCACCCCACTAATAGTTTAATACACAGCACCCCCCTAATAGTGTTATACACAGAACCCCCCTAATAATGTTATACACAGCACCCCCCTAATAGTTTAATACACAGCACCCCCCTAATAGTATTATACACAGCACCCCCCTAATAGTGTTATACACAGCACCCCCCTAATAGTTTAATACACAGCACCCCCCTAATAATTTAATACACAGCACCCCCCTAATAGTGTTATACACAGCACCCCCCCTAATAGTTTAATACACAGCAGCCCCCTAATAGTTTAATACACAGCACCCCCCTAATAATTTAATACACAGCACCCCCTAATAGTGTTATACACAGCAGCCCCCTAATAGTTTAATACACAGCACCCCCCTAATAGTTTAATACACAGCACCCCCCTAATAGTGTTATACACAGCACCCCCCTAATAGTGTTATACACAGCACCCCCCTAATAGTTTAATACAGAGAACCCCCTAATAGTGTTAAACACAGCACCCCAATAATAGTGTTATACACAGCAGCCCCCTAATATTTTAATAGACAGCGCCCCCCTAATAGTGTTATACACAGCACCCCCCTAATAGTTTAATACACAGCACCCCCCTAATAGTTTAATACACAGCACCCCCCTAATAATTTAATACACAGCACCCCCCTAATAGTTTAATACACAGCACCCCCCTAGTAGTGTTATACACAGCACCCCCCTAATAATTTAATACACAGCACCCCCCTAATAGTTTAATACACAGCACCCCCCTAATAGTTTAATACACAGCTCCCCCCTAATAGTTTAATACACAGCACCCCCCTAATAGTTTAATACACAACACCCCCCTAATAATTTAATACACAGCACCCCCCTAATACTGTTATACACAGCACCCCCCTAATAGTGTTATACACAGAACCCCCCTAATAATTTAATACACAGCACCCCAATAATAGTGTTATACACAGCACCCCCCTAATAGTTTAATACACAGCACCCCAATAATAGTGTTATACACAGCACCCCCCTAATAGTTTAATACACAGCACCCCCCAATAGTGTTATACACAGCACCCCCCTAATAGTGTTATACACAGCACCCCCCTAATAGTTTAATACACAGCACCCCCCTAATTGTTTAATACACAGCACCCCCCTAATTGTTTAATACACAGCACCCCCCTAATAATTTAATACACAGCACCCCCCTAATAGTGTTATACACAGAACCCCCTAATAGTTTAATACACAGCACCCCAATAATAGTGTTATACACAGCACCCCCCTAATAGTTTAATACACAGCACCCCCCTAATAGTGTTATACACAGCACCCCCCTAATAGTGTTATACACAGCACCCCCCTAATATTGTTATACACAGCACCCCCCTAATAGTGTTATACACAGCACCCCCCTAATAGTTTAATACACAGCACCCCCCTAATAGTGTTATACACAGCACCCCCCTAATAGTGTTATACAAAGCACCCCCCTAATAGTTTAATACACAGCACCCCCCCAATAGTGTTATACACAGCACCCCCCTAATAGTGTTATACACAGCACCCCCCTAATAGTTTAATACACAGCACCCCCCTAATTGTTTAATACACTGCACCCCCCTAATTATTTAATACACAGCACCCCCCTAATAATTTAATACACAGCACCCCCCTAATAGTGTTATACACAGCACCCCCCTAATAGTTTAATACACAGCACCCCAATAATAGTGTTATACACAGCACCCCCCTAATAGTTTAATACACAGCACCAACCTAATAGTGTTATACACAGCACCCCCCTAATAGTTTAATACACAGCACGCCCCTAATAGTTTAATACACAGCACCCCCTAATAGTGTTATACACAGCACCCCACTAATAGTTTAATACACAGCACCCCCCTAATAGTGTTATACACAGAACCCCCCTAATAATGTTATACACAGCACCCCCCTAATAGTTTAATACACAGCACCCCCCTAATAGTATTATACACAGCACCCCCCTAATAGTGTTATACACAGCACCCCCCTAATAGTTTAATACACAGCACCCCCCTAATAATTTAATACACAGCACCCCCCTAATAGTGTTATACACAGCACCCCCCCTAATAGTTTAATACACAGCACCCCCCTAATAGTTTAATACACATCACCCCCCTAATAATTTAATACACAGCACCCCCCTAATAGTGTTATACACAGCACCCCCCTAATTGTTTACTACACAGCACCCCCCTAGTAGTGTTATACACAGCACCCCCCTAATAATTTAAAACACAGCACCCCCCTAATAGTTTAATACACAGCACCCCCCTAATAGTTTAATACACAGCACCCCCCTAATAATTTAATACACAGCACCCCCTAATAGTGTTATACACAGCAGCCCCCTAATAGTTTAATACACAGCACCCCCCTAATAGGGTTATACACAGCACCCCCCTAATAGTGTTATACACAGCACCCCCCTAATAGTTTAATACACAGCACCCCAATAATAGTGTTATACACAGCACCCCCCTAATAGTTTAATACACAGCACCCCCCTAATAGTTTAATACACAACACCCCCCTAATAATTTAATACACAGCACCCCCCTAATACTGTTATACACAGCACCCCCCTAATAGTGTTATACACAGAACCCCCCTAATAATTTAATACACAGCACCCCAATAATAGTGTTATACACAGCACCCCCCTAATAGTTTAATACACAGCACCCCAATAATAGTGTTATACACAGCACCCCCCTAATAGTTTAATACACAGCACCCCCCTAATAGTGTTATACACAGCACCCCCCTAATAGTTTAATACACAGCACCCCCCTAATTGTTTAATACACAGCACCCCCCTAATTGTTTAATACACAGCACCCCCTAATAATTTAATACACAGCACCCCCCTAATAGTGTTATACACAGCACCCCCCTAATAGTTTAATACACAGCACCCCAATAATAGTGTTATACACAGCACCCCCCTAATAGTTTAATACACAGCACCCCCCTAATAGTGTTATACACAGCACCCCCCTAATAGTGTTATACACAGCACCCCCCTAATATTGTTATACACAGCACCCCCCTAATAGTGTTATACACAGCACCCCCCTAATAGTTTAATACACAGCACCCCCCTAATAGTGTTATACACAGCACCCCCCTAATAGTGTTATACAAAGCAACCCCCTAATAGTTTAATACACAGCACCCCCCTAATAGTGTTATACACAGCACCCCCCTAATAGTTTAATACACAGCACCCCCCTAATAGTGTTATACACAGCACCCCCCTAATAGTGTTATACACAGAACCCCCCTAATAATTTAATACACAGCACCCCAATAATAGTATTATACACAGCACCCCCCTAATAGTTTAATACACAGCACCCCAATAATAGTGTTATACACAGCACCCCCCTAATAGTTTAATACACAGCACCCCCCAATAGTGTTATACACAGCACCCCCCTAATAGTGTTATACACAGCACCCCCCTAATAGTTTAATACACAGCACCCCCTAATTGTTTAATACACAGCACCCCCCTAATTGTTTAATACACAGCACCCCCCTAATAATTTAATACACAGCACCCCCCTAATAGTGTTATACACAGCACCCCCTAATAGTTTAATACACAGCACCCCAATAATAGTGTTATACACAGCACCCCCCTAATAGTTTAATACACAGCACCAACCTAATAGTGTTATACACAGCACCCCCCTAATAGTGTTATTCACAGCACCCCCCTAATATTGTTATACACAGCACCCCCCTAATAGTGTTATACACAGCACCCCCCTAATAGTTTAATACACAGCACCCCCCTAATAGTGTTATACACAGAACACCCCTAATAGTGTTATACAAAGCACCCCCCTAATAGTTTAATACACAGCACCCCCCTAATAGTGTTATACACAGCACCCCCCTAATAGTTTAATACAGAGAACCCCCTAATAGTGTTAAACACAGCACCCCAATAATAGTGTTATACACAGCAGCCCCCTAATATTTTAATAGACAGCGCCCCCCTAATAGTGTTATACACAGCACCCCCCTAATAGTTTAATACACAGCACCCCCCTAATAGTTTAATACACAGCACCCCCCTAGTAGTGTTATACACAGCACCCCCCTAATAATTTAATACACAGCACCCCACTAATAGTTTAATACACAGCACCCCCCTAATAGTTTAATACACAGCACCCCCCTAATAGTTTAATACACAGCACCCCCCTAATAGTTTAATACACAACACCCCCCTAATAATTTAATACACAGCACCCCCCTAATACTGTTATACACAGCACCCCCCCTAATAGTGTTATACACAGAACCCCCCTAATAATTTAATACACAGCACCCCAATAATAGTGTTATACACAGCACCCCCCTAATAGTTTAATACACAGCACCCCAATAATAGTGTTATACACAGCACCCCCCTAAAAGTTTAATACACAGCACCCCCCAATAGTGTTATACACAGCACCCCCCAATAGTGTTATACACAGCACCCCCCTAATAGTGTTATACACAGCACCCCCCTAATAGTTTAATACACAGCACCCCCCTAATTGTTTAATACACAGCACCCCCCTAATTGTTTAATACACAGCACCCCCCTAATAATTTAATACACAGCACCCCCCTAATAGTGTTATACACAGAACCCCCCTAATAGTTTAATACACAGCACCCCAATAATAGTGTTATACACAGCACCCCCCTAATAGTTTAATACACAGCACCCCCCTAATAGTGTTATACACAGCACCCCCCTAATAGTGTTATACAAAGCACCCCCCTAATAGTTTAATACACAGCACCCCCCTAATAGTTTAATACACATCACCACCCTAATAATTTAATACACAGCACCCCCCTAATAGTGTTATACACAGCACCCCCCTAATTGTTTACTACACAGCACCCCCCTAGTAGTGTTATACACAGCACCCCCCTAATAATTTAATACACAGCACCCCCCTAATAGTGTTATACACAGCACCCTCCTAATAGTTTAATACACAGCACCCCCCTAATAGTTTAATACACATCACCCCCCTAATAATTTAATACACAGCACCCCCCTAATAGTGTTATACACAGCACCCCCCTAATTGTTTACTACACAGCACCCCCCTAGTAGTGTTATACACAGCACCCCCCTAATAATTTAATACACAGCACCCCCCTAATAGTTTAATACACAGCAGCCCCCTAATAGTTTAATACACAGCACCCCCCTAATAATTTAATACACAGCACCCCCTAATAGTGTTATACACAGCAGCCCCCTAATAGTTTAATACACAGCACCCCCCTAATAGTTTAATACACAGCACCCCCCTAATAGTGTTATACACAGCACCCCCCTAATAGTGTTATACACAGCACCCCCCTAATAGTTTAATACAGAGAACCCCCTAATAGTGTTAAACACAGCACCCCAATAATAGTGTTATACACAGCAGCCCCCTAATATTTTAATAGACAGCGCCCCCCTAATAGTGTTATACACAGCACCCCCCTAATAGTTTAATACACAGCACCCCCCTAATAGTTTAATACACAGCACCCCCCTAATAATTTAATACACAGCACCCCCCTAATAGTTTAATACACAGCACCCCCCTAATAGTTTAATACACAGCACCCCCCTAATAGTTTAATACACAACACCCCCCTAATAATTTAATACACAGCACCCCCCTAATACTGTTATACACAGCACCCCCTAATAGTGTTATACACAGAACCCCCCTAATAATTTAATACACAGCACCCCAATAATAGTGTTATACACAGCACCCCCCTAATAGTTTAATACACAGCACCCCAATAATAGTGTTATACACAGCACCCCCCTAATAGTTTAATACACAGCACCCCCCAATAGTGTTATACACAGCACCCCCCTAATAGTGTTATACACAGCACCCCCCTAATAGTTTAATACACAGCACCCCCCTAATTGTTTAATACACAGCACCCCCCTAATTGTTTAATACACAGCACCCCCCTAATAATTTAATACACAGCACCCCCCTAATAGTGTTATACACAGAACCCCCTAATAGTTTAATACACAGCACCCCAATAATAGTGTTATACACAGCACCCCCCTAATAGTTTAATACACAGCACCCCCCTAATAGTGTTATACACAGCACCCCCCTAATAGTGTTATACACAGCACCCCCCTAATATTGTTATACACAGCACCCCCCTAATAGTGTTATACACAGCACCCCCCTAATAGTTTAATACACAGCACCCCCCTAATAGTGTTATACACAGCACCCCCCTAATAGTGTTATACAAAGCACCCCCCTAATAGTTTAATACACAGCACCCCCCCAATAGTGTTATACACAGCACCCCCCTAATAGTGTTATACACAGCACCCCCCTAATAGTTTAATACACAGCACCCCCCTAATTGTTTAATACACTGCACCCCCCTAATTGTTTAATACACAGCACCCCCCTAATAATTTAATACACAGCACCCCCCTAATAGTGTTATACACAGCACCCCCCTAATAGTTTAATACACAGCACCCCAATAATAGTGTTATACACAGCACCCCCCTAATAGTTTAATACACAGCACCAACCTAATAGTGTTATACACAGCACCCCCCTAATAGTTTAATACACAGCACGCCCCTAATAGTTTAATACACAGCACCCCCTAATAGTGTTATACACAGCACCCCACTAATAGTTTAATACACAGCACCCCCCTAATAGTGTTATACACAGAACCCCCCTAATAATGTTATACACAGCACCCCCCTAATAGTTTAATACACAGCACCCCCCTAATAGTATTATACACAGCACCCCCCTAATAGTGTTATACACAGCACCCCCCTAATAGTTTAATACACAGCACCCCCCTAATAATTTAATACACAGCACCCCCCTAATAGTGTTATACACAGCACCCCCCTAATAGTTTAATACACAGCACCCCCCTAATAGTTTAATACACATCACCCCCCTAATAATTTAATACACAGCACCCCCCTAATAGTGTTATACACAGCACCCCCCTAATTGTTTACTACACAGCACCCCCATAGTAGTGTTATACACAGCACCCCCCTAATAATTTAAAACACAGCACCCCCCTAATAGTTTAATACACAGCACCCCCCTAATAGTTTAATACACAGCACCCCCCTAATAATTTAATACACAGCACCCCCTAATAGTGTTATACACAGCAGCCCCCTAATAGTTTAATACACAGCACCCCCCTAATAGTGTTATACACAGCACCCCCCTAATAGTGTTATACACAGCACCCCCCTAATAGTTTAATACACAGCACCCCAATAATAGTGTTATACACAGCACCCCCCTAATAGTTTAATACACAGCACCCCCCTAATAGTGTTATACACAGCACCCCCCTAATAGTGTTATACACAGAACCACCTTAATAGTGTTATACACAGCACCCCCCTAATAGTTTAATACACAGCACCCCACTAATAGTGTTATACACAGCACCCCCCTAATAGTGTTATACACAGCACCCCCCTAATAGTTTAATACACAGCACCCCCCTAATAGTGTTATACACAGCACCCCCCTAATAGTTTAATACACAGCACCCCCCTAATAGTTTAATACACAACACCCCCCTAATAATTTAATACACAGCACCCCCCCTAATACTGTTATACACAGCACCCCCCTAATAGTGTTATACACAGAACCCCCCTAATAATTTAATACACAGCACCCCAATAATAGTGTTATACACAGCACCCCCCTAATAGTTTAATACACAGCACCCCAATAATAGTGTTATACACAGCACCCCCCTAATAGTTTAATACACAGCACCCCCCTAATAGTGTTATACACAGCACCCCCCTAATAGTTTAATACACAGCACCCCCCTAATTGTTTAATACACAGCACCCCCCTAATTGTTTAATACACAGCACCCCCTAATAATTTAATACACAGCACCCCCCTAATAGTGTTATACACAGCACCCCCCTAATAGTTTAATACACAGCACCCCAATAATAGTGTTATACACAGCACCCCCCTAATAGTTTAATACACAGCACCCCCCTAATAGTGTTATACACAGCACCCCCCTAATAGTGTTATACACAGCACCCCCCTAATATTGTTATACACAGCACCCCCCTAATAGTGTTATACACAGCACCCCCCTAATAGTTTAATACACAGCACCCCCCTAATAGTGTTATACACAGCACCCCCCTAATAGTGTTATACAAAGCACCCCCCTAATAGTTTAATACACAGCACCCCCCTAATAGTGTTATACACAGCACCCCCCTAATAGTTTAATACACAGCACCCCCCTAATAGTGTTATACACAGCACCCCCCTAATAGTGTTATACACAGAACCCCCCTAATAATTTAATACACAGCACCCCAATAATAGTGTTATACACAGCACCCCCCTAATAGTTTAATACACAGCACCCCAATAATAGTGTTATACACAGCACCCCCCTAATAGTTTAATACACAGCACCCCCCAATAGTGTTATACACAGCACCCCCCTAATAGTGTTATACACAGCACCCCCCTAATAGTTTAATACACAGCACCCCCTAATTGTTTAATACACAGCACCCCCCTAATTGTTTAATACACAGCACCCCCCTAATAATTTAATACACAGCACCCCCCTAATAGTGTTATACACAGCACCCCCTAATAGTTTAATACACAGCACCCCAATAATAGTGTTATACACAGCACCCCCCTAATAGTTTAATACACAGCACCAACCTAATAGTGTTATACACAGCACCCCCCTAATAGTGTTATTCACAGCACCCCCCTAATATTGTTATACACAGCACCCCCCTAATAGTGTTATACACAGCACCCCCCTAATAGTTTAATACACAGCACCCCCCTAATAGTGTTATACACAGCACACCCCTAATAGTGTTATACAAAGCACCCCCCTAATAGTTTAATACACAGCACCCCCCTAATAGTGTTATACACAGCACCCCCCTAATAGTGTTATACAAAGCACCCCCCTAATAGTTTAATACACAGCACCCCCCTAATAGTGTTATACACAGCACCCCCCTAATAGTTTAATACAGAGAACCCCCTAATAGTGTTAAACACAGCACCCCAATAATAGTGTTATACACAGCAGCCCCCTAATATTTTAATAGACAGCGCCCCCCTAATAGTGTTATACACAGCACCCCCCTAATAGTTTAATACACAGCACCCCCCTAATAGTTTAATACACAGCACCCCCCTAGTAGTGTTATACACAGCACCCCCCTAATAATTTAATACACAGCACCCCCCTAATAGTTTAATACACAGCACCCCCCTAATAGTTTAATACACAGCACCCCCCTAATAGTTTAATACACAGCACCCCCCTAATAGTTTAATACACAACACCCCCCTAATAATTTAATACACAGCACCCCCCTAATACTGTTATACACAGCACCCCCCTAATAGTGTTATACACAGAACCCCCCTAATAATTTAATACACAGCACCCCAATAATAGTGTTATACACAGCACCCCCCTAATAGTTTAATACACAGCACCCCAATAATAGTGTTATACACAGCACCCCCCTAATAGTTTAATACACAGCACCCCCCAATAGTGTTATACACAGCACCCCCCAATAGTGTTATACACAGCACCCCCCTAATAGTGTTATACACAGCACCCCCCTAATAGTTTAATACACAGCACCCCCCTAATTGTTTAATACACAGCACCCCCCTAATTGTTTAATACACAGCACCCCCCTAATAATTTAATACACAGCACCCCCCTAATAGTGTTATACACAGAACCCCCCTAATAGTTTAATACACAGCACCCCAATAATAGTGTTATACACAGCACCCCCCTAATAGTTTAATACACAGCACCCCCCTAATAGTGTTATACACAGCACCCCCCTAATAGTGTTATACAAAGCACCCCCCTAATAGTTTAATACACAGCACCCCCCTAATAGTTTAATACACATCACCACCCTAATAATTTAATACACAGCACCCCCCTAATAGTGTTATACACAGCACCCCCCTAATTGTTTACTACACAGCACCCCCCTAGTAGTGTTATACACAGCACCCCCCTAATAATTTAAGACACAGCACCCCCCTAATAGTGTTATACACAGCACCCTCCTAATAGTTTAATACACAGCACCCCCCTAATAGTTTAATACACATCACCCCCCTAATAATTTAATACACAGCACCCCCCTAATAGTGTTATACACAGCACCCCCCTAATTGTTTACTACACAGCACCCCCCTAGTAGTGTTATACACAGCACCCCCCTAATAATTTAATACACAGCACCCCCCTAATAGTTTAATACACAGCAGCCCCCTAATAGTTTAATACACAGCACCCCCCTAATAATTTAATACACAGCACCCCTTAATAGTGTTATACACAGCAGCCCCCTAATAGTTTAATACACAGCACCCCCCTAATAGTTTAATACACAGCACCCCCCTAATAGTGTTATACACAGCACCCCCCTAATAGTGTTATACACAGCACCCCCCTAATAGTTTAATACAGAGAACCCCCTAATAGTGTTAAACACAGCACCCCAATAATAGTGTTATACACAGCAGCCCCCTAATATTTTAATAGACAGCGCCCCCCTAATAGTGTTATACACAGCACCCCCCTAATAGTTTAATACACAGCACCCCCCTAATAGTTTAATACACAGCACCCCCCTAATAATTTAATACACAGCACCCCCCTAATAGTTTAATACACAGCACCCCCCTAGTAGTGTTATACACAGCACCCCCCTAATAATTTAATACACAGCACCCCCCTAATAGTTTAATACACAGCACCCCCCTAATAGTTTAATACACAGCTCCCCCCTAATAGTTTAATACACAGCACCCCCCTAATAGTTTAATACACAACACCCCCCTAATAATTTAATACACAGCACCCCCCTAATACTGTTATACACAGCACCCCCCTAATAGTGTTATACACAGAACCCCCCTAATAATTTAATACACAGCACCCCAATAATAGTGTTATACACAGCACCCCCCTAATAGTTTAATACACAGCACCCCAATAATAGTGTTATACACAGCACCCCCCTAATAGTTTAATACACAGCACCCCCCAATAGTGTTATACACAGCACCCCCCTAATAGTGTTATACACAGCACCCCCCTAATAGTTTAATACACAGCACCCCCCTAATTGTTTAATACACAGCACCCCCCTAATTGTTTAATACACAGCACCCCCCTAATAATTTAATACACAGCACCCCCCTAATAGTGTTATACACAGAACCCCCTAATAGTTTAATACACAGCACCCCAATAATAGTGTTATACACAGCACCCCCCTAATAGTTTAATACACAGCACCCCCCTAATAGTGTTATACACAGCACCCCCCTAATAGTGTTATACACAGCACCCCCCTAATATTGTTATACACAGCACCCCCCTAATAGTGTTATACACAGCACCCCCCTAATAGTTTAATACACAGCACCCCCCTAATAGTGTTATACACAGCACCCCCCTAATAGTGTTATACAAAGCACCCCCCTAATAGTTTAATACACAGCACCCCCCCAATAGTGTTATACACAGCACCCCCCTAATAGTGTTATACACAGCACCCCCCTAATAGTTTAATACACAGCACCCCCCTAATTGTTTAATACACTGCACCCCCCTAATTATTTAATACACAGCACCCCCCTAATAATTTAATACACAGCACCCCCCTAATAGTGTTATACACAGCACCCCCCTAATAGTTTAATACACAGCACCCCAATAATAGTGTTATACACAGCACCCCCCTAATAGTTTAATACACAGCACCAACCTAATAGTGTTATACACAGCACCCCCCTAATAGTTTAATACACAGCACGCCCCTAATAGTTTAATACACAGCACCCCCTAATAGTGTTATACACAGCACCCCACTAATAGTTTAATACACAGCACCCCCCTAATAGTGTTATACACAGAACCCCCCTAATAATGTTATACACAGCACCCCCCTAATAGTTTAATACACAGCACCCCCCTAATAGTATTATACACAGCACCCCCCTAATAGTGTTATACACAGCACCCCCCTAATAGTTTAATACACAGCACCCCCCTAATAATTTAATACACAGCACCCCCCTAATAGTGTTATACACAGCACCCCCCCTAATAGTTTAATACACAGCACCCCCCTAATAGTTTAATACACATCACCCCCCTAATAATTTAATACACAGCACCCCCCTAATAGTGTTATACACAGCACCCCCCTAATTGTTTACTACACAGCACCCCCCTAGTAGTGTTATACACAGCACCCCCCTAATAATTTAAAACACAGCACCCCCCTAATAGTTTAATACACAGCACCCCCCTAATAGTTTAATACACAGCACCCCCCTAATAATTTAATACACAGCACCCCCTAATAGTGTTATACACAGCAGCCCCCTAATAGTTTAATACACAGCACCCCCCTAATAGTGTTATACACAGCACCCCCCTAATAGTGTTATACACAGCACCCCCCTAATAGTTTAATACACAGCACCCCAATAATAGTGTTATACACAGCACCCCCCTAATAGTTTAATACACAGCACCCCCCTAATAGTGTTATACACAGCACCCCCCTAATAGTGTTATACACAGAACCACCTTAATAGTGTTATACACAGCACCCCCCTAATAGTTTAATACACAGCACCCCACTAATAGTGTTATACACAGCACCCCCCTAATAGTGTTATACACAGCACCCCCCTAATAGTTTAATACACAGCACCCCCCTAATAGTGTTATACACAGCACCCCCCTAATAGTTTAATACACAGCACCCCAATAATAGTGTTATACACTGCACCCCCCTAATAGTTTAATACACAGCACCCCCCCTAATACTGTTATACACAGCACCCCCCTAATAGTGTTATACACAGAACCCCCCTAATAATTTAATACACATCACCCCAATAATAGTGTTATACACAGCACCCCCCTAATAGTTTAATACACAGCACCCCCCTAATAGTGTTATACACAGCACCCCCCTAATAGTTTAATACACAGCACCCCCCTAATTGTTTAATACACAGCACCCCCCTAATTGTTTAATACACAGCACCCCCTAATAATTTAATACACAGCACCCCCCTAATAGTGTTATACACAGCACCCCCCTAATAGTTTAATACACAGCACCCCAATAATAGTGTTATACACAGCACCCCCCTAATAGTTTAATACACAGCACCCCCCTAATAGTGTTATACACAGCACCCCCCTAATAGTGTTATACACAGCACCCCCCTAATATTGTTATACACAGCACCCCCCTAATAGTGTTATACACAGCACCCCCCTAATAGTTTAATACACAGCACCCCCCTAATAGTGTTATACACAGCACCCCCCTAATAGTGTTATACAAAGCAACCCCCTAATAGTTTAATACACAGCACCCCCCTAATAGTGTTATACACAGCACCCCCCTAATAGTTTAATACACAGCACCCCCCTAATAGTGTTATACACAGCACCCCCCTAATAGTGTTATACACAGAACCCCCCTAATAATTTAATACACAGCACCCCAATAATAGTGTTATACACAGCACCCCCCTAATAGTTTAATACACAGCACCCCAATAATAGTGTTATATACAGCACCCCCCTAATAGTTTAATACACAGCACCCCCCAATAGTGTTATACACAGCACCCCCCTAATAGTGTTATACACAGCACCCCCCTAATAGTTTAATACACAGCACCCCCTAATTGTTTAATACACAGCACCCCCCTAATTGTTTAATACACAGCACCCCCCTAATAATTTAATACACAGCACCCCCCTAATAGTGTTATACACAGCACCCCCTAATAGTTTAATACACAGCACCCCAATAATAGTGTTATACACAGCACCCCCCTAATAGTTTAATACACAGCACCAACCTAATAGTGTTATACACAGCACCCCCCTAATAGTGTTATTCACAGCACCCCCCTAATATTGTTATACACAGCACCCCCCTAATAGTGTTATACACAGCACCCCCCTAATAGTTTAATACACAGCACCTCCCTAATAGTGTTATACACAGAACACCCCTAATAGTGTTATACAAAGCACCCCCCTAATAGTTTAATACACAGCACCCCCCTAATAGTGTTATACACAGCACCCCCCTAATAGTTTAATACAGAGAACCCCCTAATAGTGTTAAACACAGCACCCCAATAATAGTGTTATACACAGCAGCCCCCTAATATTTTAATAGACAGCGCCCCCCTAATAGTGTTATACACAGCACCCCCCTAATAGTTTAATACACAGCACCCCCCTAATAGTTTAATACACAGCACCCCCCTAGTAGTGTTATACACAGCACCCCCCTAATAATTTAATACACAGCACCCCACTAATAGTTTAATACACAGCACCCCCCTAATAGTTTAATACACAGCACCCCCCTAATAGTTTAATACACAGCACCCCCCTAATAGTTTAATACACAACACCCCCCTAATAATTTAATACACAGCACCCCCCTAATACTGTTATACACAGCACCCCCCTAATAGTGTTATACACAGAACCCCCCTAATAATTTAATACACAGCACCCCAATAATAGTGTTATACACAGCACCCCCCTAATAGTTTAATACACAGCACCCCAATAATAGTGTTATACACAGCACCCCCCTAATAGTTTAATACACAGCACCCCCCAATAGTGTTATACACAGCACCCCCCAATAGTGTTATACACAGCACCCCCCTAATAGTGTTATACACAGCACCCCCCTAATAGTTTAATACACAGCACCCCCCTAATTGTTTAATACACAGCACCCCCCTAATTGTTTAATACACAGCACCCCCCTAATAATTTAATACACAGCACCCCCCTAATAGTGTTATACACAGAACCCCCCTAATAGTTTAATACACAGCACCCCAATAATAGTGTTATACACAGCACCCCCCTAATAGTTTAATACACAGCACCCCCCTAATAGTGTTATACACAGCACCCCCCTAATAGTGTTATACAAAGCACCCCCCTAATAGTTTAATACACAGCACCCCCCTAATAGTTTAATACACATCACCACCCTAATAATTTAATACACAGCACCCCCCTAATAGTGTTATACACAGCACCCCCCTAATTGTTTACTACACAGCACCCCCCTAGTAGTGTTATACACAGCACCCCCCTAATAATTTAATACACAGCACCCCCCTAATAGTGTTATACACAGCACCCTCCTAATAGTTTAATACACAGCACCCCCCTAATAGTTTAATACACATCACCCCCCTAATAATTTAATACACAGCACCCCCCTAATAGTGTTATACACAGCACCCCCCTAATTGTTTACTACACAGCACCCCCCTAGTAGTGTTATACACAGCACCCCCCTAATAATTTAATACACAGCACCCCCCTAATAGTTTAATACACAGCAGCCCCCTAATAGTTTAATACACAGCACCCCCCTAATAATTTAATACACAGCACCCCCTAATAGTGTTATACACAGCAGCCCCCTAATAGTTTAATACACAGCACCCCCCTAATAGTTTAATACACAGCACCCCCCTAATAGTGTTATACACAGCACCCCCCTAATAGTGTTATACACAGCACCCCCCTAATAGTTTAATACAGAGAACCCCCTAATAGTGTTAAACACAGCACCCCAATAATAGTGTTATACACAGCAGCCCCCTAATATTTTAATAGACAGCGCCCCCCTAATAGTGTTATACACAGCACCCCCCTAATAGTTTAATACACAGCACCCCCCTAATAGTTTAATACACAGCACCCCCCTAATAATTTAATACACAGCACCCCCCTAATAGTTTAATACACAGCACCCCCCTAGTAGTGTTATACACAGCACCCCCCTAATAATTTAATACACAGCACCCCCCTAATAGTTTAATACACAGCACCCCCCTAATAGTTTAATACACAGCTCCCCCCTAATAGTTTAATACACAGCACCCCCCTAATAGTTTAATACACAACACCCCCCTAATAATTTAATACACAGCACCCCCCTAATACTGTTATACACAGCACCCCCCTAATAGTGTTATACACAGAACCCCCCTAATAATTTAATACACAGCACCCCAATAATAGTGTTATACACAGCACCCCCCTAATAGTTTAATACACAGCACCCCAATAATAGTGTTATACACAGCACCCCCCTAATAGTTTAATACACAGCACCCCCCAATAGTGTTATACACAGCACCCCCCTAATAGTGTTATACACAGCACCCCCCTAATAGTTTAATACACAGCACCCCCCTAATTGTTTAATACACAGCACCCCCCTAATTGTTTAATACACAGCACCCCCCTAATAATTTAATACACAGCACCCCCCTAATAGTGTTATACACAGAACCCCCTAATAGTTTAATACACAGCACCCCAATAATAGTGTTATACACAGCACCCCCCTAATAGTTTAATACACAGCACCCCCCTAATAGTGTTATACACAGCACCCCCCTAATAGTGTTATACACAGCACCCCCCTAATAGTGTTATACACAGCACCCCCCTAATAGTTTAATACACAGCACCCCCCTAATAGTGTTATACACAGCACCCCCCTAATAGTGTTATACAAAGCACCCCCCTAATAGTTTAATACACAGCACCCCCCCAATAGTGTTATACACAGCACCCCCCTAATAGTGTTATACACAGCACCCCCCTAATAGTTTAATACACAGCACCCCCCTAATTGTTTAATACACTGCACCCCCCCTAATTGTTTAATACACAGCACCCCCCTAATAATTTAATACACAGCACCCCCCTAATAGTGTTATACACAGCACCCCCCTAATAGTTTAATACACAGCACCCCAATAATAGTGTTATACACAGCACCCCCCTAATAGTTTAATACACAGCACCAACCTAATAGTGTTATACACAGCACCCCCCTAATAGTTTAATACACAGCACGCCCCTAATAGTTTAATACACAGCACCCCCTAATAGTGTTATACACAGCACCCCACTAATAGTTTAATACACAGCACCCCCCTAATAGTGTTATACACAGAACCCCCCTAATAATGTTATACACAGCACCCCCCTAATAGTTTAATACACAGCACCCCCCTAATAGTATTATACACAGCACCCCCCTAATAGTGTTATACACAGCACCCCCCTAATAGTTTAATACACAGCACCCCCCTAATAATTTAATACACAGCACCCCCCTAATAGTGTTATACACAGCACCCCCCTAATAGTTTAATACACAGCACCCCCCTAATAGTTTAATACACATCACCCCCCTAATAATTTAATACACAGCACCCCCCTAATAGTGTTATACACAGCACCCCCCTAATTGTTTACTACACAGCACCCCCCTAGTAGTGTTATACACAGCACCCCCCTAATAATTTAAAACACAGCACCCCACTAATAGTTTAATACACAGCACCCCCCTAATAGTTTAATACACAGCACCCCCCTAATAATTTAATACACAGCACCCCCTAATAGTGTTATACACAGCAGCCCCCTAATAGTTTAATACACAGCACCCCCCTAATAGTGTTATACACAGCACCCCCCTAATAGTGTTATACACAGCACCCCCCTAATAGTTTAATACACAGCACCCCAATAATAGTGTTATACACAGCACCCCCCTAATAGTTTAATACACAGCACCCCCCTAATAGTGTTATACACAGCACCCCCCTAATAGTGTTATACACAGAACCACCTTAATAGTGTTATACACAGCACCCCCCTAATAGTTTAATACACAGCACCCCACTAATAGTGTTATACACAGCACCCCCCTAATAGTGTTATACACAGCACCCCCCTAATAGTTTAATACACAGCACCCCCCTAATAGTGTTATACACAGCACCCCCCTAATAGTTTAATACACAGCACCCCCCTAATAGTTTAATACACAACACCCCCCTAATAATTTAATACACAGCACCCCCCCTAATACTGTTATACACAGCACCCCCCTAATAGTGTTATACACAGAACCCCCCTAATAATTTAATACACAGCACCCCAATAATAGTGTTATACACAGCACCCCCCTAATAGTTTAATACACAGCACCCCAATAATAGTGTTATACACAGCACCCCCTAATAGTTTAATACACAGCACCCCCCTAATAGTGTTATACACAGCACCCCCCTAATAGTTTAATACACAGCACCCCCCTAATTGTTTAATACACAGCACCCCCCTAATTGTTTAATACACAGCACCCCCTAATAATTTAATACACAGCACCCCCCTAATAGTGTTATACACAGCACCCCCCTAATAGTTTAATACACAGCACCCCAATAATAGTGTTATTCACAGCACCTTCCTAATAGTTTAATACACAGCACCCCCCTAATAGTGTTATACACAGCACCCCCCTAATAGTGTTATACACAGCACCCCCCTAATATTGTTATACACAGCACCCCCCTAATAGTGTTATACACAGCACCCCCCTAATAGTTTAATACACAGCACCCCCCTAATAGTGTTATACACAGCACCCCCCTAATAGTGTTATACAAAGCAACCCCCTAATAGTTTAATACACAGCACCCCCCTAATAGTGTTATACACAGCACCCCCCTAATAGTTTAATACACAGCACCCCCCTAATAGTGTTATACACAGCACCCCCCTAATAGTGTTATACACAGAACCCCCCTAATAATTTAATACACAGCACCCCAATAATAGTGTTATACACAGCACCCCCCTAATAGTTTAATACACAGCACCCCAATAATAGTGTTATACACAGCACCCCCCTAATAGTTTAATACACAGCACCCCCCAATAGTGTTATACACAGCACCCCCCTAATAGTGTTATACACAGCACCCCCCTAATAGTTTAATACACAGCACCCCCTAATTGTTTAATACACAGCACCCCCCTAATTGTTTAATACACAGCACCCCCCTAATAATTTAATACACAGCACCCCCCTAATAGTGTTATACACAGCACCCCCTAATAGTTTAATACACAGCACCCCAATAATAGTGTTATACACAGCACCCCCCTAATAGTTTAAGACACACCACCAACCTAATAGTGTTATACACAGCACCCCCCTAATAGTGTTATTCACAGCACCCCCCTAATATTGTTATACACAGCACCCCCCTAATAGTGTTATACACAGCACCCCCCTAATAGTTTAATACACAGCACCCCCCTAATAGTGTTATACACAGAACACCCCTAATAGTGTTATACAAAGCACCCCCCTAATAGTTTAATACACAGCACCCCCCTTATAGTGTTATACACAGCACCCCCCTAATAGTTTAATACACAGCACCCCCCTAATAGTGTTATACACAGCACCCCCCTAATAGTGTTATACACAGAACCCCCCTAATAATTTAATACACAGCACCCCAATAATAGTGTTATACACAGCACCCCCCTAATAGTTTAATACACAGCACCCCAATAATAGTGTTATACACAGCACCCCCCTAATAGTTTAATACACAGCACCCCCCAATAGTGTTATACACAGCACCCCCCTAATAGTGTTATACACAGCACCCCCCTAATAGTTTAATACACAGCACCCCCTAATTGTTTAATACACAGCACCCCCCTAATTGTTTAATACACAGCACCCCCCTAATAATTTAATACACAGCACCCCCCTAATAGTGTTATACACAGCACCCCCTAATAGTTTAATACACAGCACCCCAATAATAGTGTTATACACAGCACCCCCCTAATAGTTTAATACACAGCACCAACCTAATAGTGTTATACACAGCACCCCCCTAATAGTGTTATTCACAGCACCCCCCTAATATTGTTATACACAGCACCCCCCTAATAGTGTTATACACAGCACCCCCCTAATAGTTTAATACACAGCACCCCCCTAATAGTGTTATACTCAGAACACCCCTAATAGTGTTATACAAAGCACCCCCCTAATAGTTTAATACACAGCACCCCCCTAATAGTGTTATACACAGCACCCCCCTAATAGTTTAATACAGAGAACCCCCTAATAGTGTTAAACACAGCACCCCAATAATAGTGTTATACACAGCAGCCCCCTAATATTTTAATAGACAGCGCCCCCCTAATAGTGTTATACACAGCACCCCCCTAATAGTTTAATACACAGCACCCCCCTAATAGTTTAATACACAGCACCCCCCTAGTAGTGTTATACACAGCACCCCCCTAATAATTTAATACACAGCACCCCACTAATAGTTTAATACACAGCACCCCCCTAATAGTTTAATACACAGCACCCCCCTAATAGTTTAATACACAGCACCCCCCTAATAGTTTAATACACAACACCCCCCTAATAATTTAATACACAGCACCCCAATAATAGTGTTATACACAGCACCCCCCTAATAGTTTAATACACAGCACCCCAATAATAGTGTTATACACAGCACCCCCCTAATAGTTTAATACACAGCACCCCCCAATAGTGTTATACACAGCACCCCCCAATAGTGTTATACACAGCACCCCCCTAATAGTGTTATACACAGCACCCCCCTAATAGTTTAATACACAGCACCCCCCTAATTGTTTAATACACAGCACCCCCCTAATTGTTTAATACACAGCACCCCCCTAATAATTTAATACACAGCACCCCCCTAATAGTGTTATACACAGAACCCCCCTAATAGTTTAATACACAGCACCCCAATAATAGTGTTATACACAGCACCCCCCTAATAGTTTAATACACAGCACCCCCCTAATAGTGTTATACACAGCACCCCCCTAATAGTGTTATACAAAGCACCCCCCTAATAGTTTAATACACAGCACCCCCCTAATAGTTTAATACACATCACCACCCTAATAATTTAATACACAGCACCCCCCTAATAGTGTTATACACAGCACCCCCCTAATTGTTTACTACACAGCACCCCCCTAGTAGTGTTATACACAGCACCCCCCTAATAATTTAATACACAGCACCCCCCTAATAGTGTTATACACAGCACCCTCCTAATAGTTTAATACACAGCACCCCCCTAATAGTTTAATACACATCACCCCCCTAATAATTTAATACACAGCACCCCCCTAATAGTGTTATACACAGCACCCCCCTAATTGTTTACTACACAGCACCCCCCTAGTAGTGTTATACACAGCACCCCCCTAATAATTTAATACACAGCACCCCCCTAATAGTTTAATACACAGCAGCCCCCTAATAGTTTAATACACAGCACCCCCCTAATAATTTAATACACAGCACCCCCTAATAGTGTTATACACAGCAGCCCCCTAATAGTTTAATACACAGCACCCCCCTAATAGTTTAATACACAGCACCCCCCTAATAGTGTTATACACAGCACCCCCCTAATAGTGTTATACACAGCACCCCCCTAATAGTTTAATACAGAGAACCCCCTAATAGTGTTAAACACAGCACCCCAATAATAGTGTTATACACAGCAGCCCCCTAATATTTTAATAGACAGCGCCCCCCTAATAGTGTTATACACAGCACCCCCCTAATAGTTTAATACACAGCACCCCCCTAATAGTTTAATACACAGCACCCCCCTAATAATTTAATACACAGCACCCCCCTAATAGTTTAATACACAGCACCCCCCTAGTAGTGTTATACACAGCACCCCCCTAATAATTTAATACACAGCACCCCCCTAATAGTTTAATACACAGCACCCCCCTAATAGTTTAATACACAGCTCCCCCCTAATAGTTTAATACACAGCACCCCCCTAATAGTTTAATACACAACACCCCCCTAATAATTTAATACACAGCACCCCCCTAATACTGTTATACACAGCACCCCCCTAATAGTGTTATACACAGAACCCCCCTAATAATTTAATACACAGCACCCCAATAATAGTGTTATACACAGCACCCCCCTAATAGTTTAATACACAGCACCCCAATAATAGTGTTATACACAGCACCCCCCTAATAGTTTAATACACAGCACCCCCCAATAGTGTTATACACAGCACCCCCCTAGTAGTGTTATACACAGCACCCCCCTAATAGTTTAATACACAGCACCCCCCTAATTGTTTAATACACAGCACCCCCCTAATTGTTTAATACACAGCACCCCCCTAATAATTTAATACACAGCACCCCCCTAATAGTGTTATACACAGAACCCCCTAATAGTTTAATACACAGCACCCCAATAATAGTGTTATACACAGCACCCCCCTAATAGTTTAATACACAGCACCCCCCTAATAGTGTTATACACAGCACCCCCCTAATAGTGTTATACACAGCACCCCCCTAATATTGTTATACACAGCACCCCCCTAATAGTGTTATACACAGCACCCCCCTAATAGTTTAATACACAGCACCCCCCTAATAGTGTTATACACAGCACCCCCCTAATAGTGTTATACAAAGCACCCCCCTAATAGTTTAATACACAGCACCCCCCCAATAGTGTTATACACAGCACCCCCCTAATAGTGTTATACACAGCACCCCCCTAATAGTTTAATACACAGCACCCCCCTAATTGTTTAATACACTGCACCCCCCTAATTGTTTAATACACAGCACCCCCCTAATAATTTAATACACAGCACCCCCCTAATAGTGTTATACACAGCACCCCCCTAATAGTTTAATACACAGCACCCCAATAATAGTGTTATACACAGCACCCCCCTAATAGTTTAATACACAGCACCAACCTAATAGTGTTATACACAGCACCCCCCTAATAGTTTAATACACAGCACGCCCCTAATAGTTTAATACACAGCACCCCCTAATAGTGTTATACACAGCACCCCACTAATAGTTTAATACACAGCACCCCCCTAATAGTGTTATACACAGAACCCCCCTAATAATGTTATACACAGCACCCCCCTAATAGTTTAATACACAGCACCCCCCTAATAGTATTATACACAGCACCCCCCTAATAGTGTTATACACAGCACCCCCCTAATAGTTTAATACACAGCACCCCCCTAATAATTTAATACACAGCACCCCCCTAATAGTGTTATACACAGCACCCCCCTAATAGTTTAATACACAGCACCCCCCTAATAGTTTAATACACATCACCCCCCTAATAATTTAATACACAGCACCCCCCTAATAGTGTTATACACAGCACCCCCCTAATTGTTTACTACACAGCACCCCCATAGTAGTGTTATACACAGCACCCCCCTAATAATTTAAAACACAGCACCCCCCTAATAGTTTAATACACAGCACCCCCCTAATAGTTTAATACACAGCACCCCCCTAATAATTTAATACACAGCACCCCCTAATAGTGTTATACACAGCAGCCCCCTAATAGTTTAATACACAGCACCCCCCTAATAGTGTTATACACAGCACCCCCCTAATAGTGTTATACACAGCACCCCCCTAATAGTTTAATACACAACACCCCAATAATAGTGTTATACACAGCACCCCCCTAATAGTTTAATACACAGCACCCCCCTAATAGTGTTATACACAGCACCCCCCTAATAGTGTTATACACAGAACCACCTTAATAGTGTTATACACAGCACCCCCCTAATAGTTTAATACACAGCACCCCACTAATAGTGTTATACACAGCACCCCCCTAATAGTGTTATACACAGCACCCCCCTAATAGTTTAATACACAGCACCCCCCTAATAGTGTTATACACAGCACCCCCCTAATAGTTTAAAACACAGCACCCCCCTAATAGTTTAATACACAACACCCCCCTAATAATTTAATACACAGCACCCCCCCTAATACTGTTATACACAGCACCCCCCTAATAGTGTTATACACAGAACCCCCCTAATAATTTAATACACAGCACCCCAATAATAGTGTTATACACAGCACCCCCCTAATAGTTTAATACACAGCACCCCAATAATAGTGTTATACACAGCACCCCCCTAATAGTTTAATACACAGCACCCCCCTAATAGTGTTATACACAGCACCCCCCTAATAGTTTAATACACAGCACCCCCCTAATTGTTTAATACACAGCACCCCCCTAATTGTTTAATACACAGCACCCCCTAATAATTTAATACACAGCACCCCCCTAATAGTGTTATACACAGCACCCCCCTAATAGTTTAATACACAGCACCCCAATAATAGTGTTATACACAGCACCCCCCTAATAGTTTAATACACAGCACCCCCCTAATAGTGTTATACACAGCACCCCCCTAATAGTGTTATACACAGCACCCCCCTAATAGTGTTATACACAGCACCCCCCTAATAGTGTTATACACAGCACCCCCCTAATAGTTTAATACACAGCACCCCCCTAATAGTGTTATACACAGCACCCCCCTAATAGTGTTATACAAAGCACCCCCCTAATAGTTTAATACACAGCACCCCCCTAATAGTGTTATACACAGCACCCCCCTAATAGTTTAATACACAGCACCCCCCTAATAGTGTTATACACAGCACCCCCCTAATAGTGTTATACACAGAACCCCCCTAATAATTTAATACACAGCACCCCAATAATAGTGTTATACACAGCACCCCCCTAATAGTTTAATACACAGCACCCCAATAATAGTGTTATACACAGCACCCCCCTAATAGTTTAATACACAGCACCCCCCAATAGTGTTATACACAGCACCCCCCTAATAGTGTTATACACAGCACCCCCCTAATAGTTTAATACACAGCACCCCCTAATTGTTTAATACACAGCACCCCCCTAATTGTTTAATACACAGCACCCCCCTAATAATTTAATACACAGCACCCCCCTAATAGTGTTATACACAGCACCCCCTAATATTTTAATACACAGCACCCCAATAATAGTGTTATACACAGCACCCCCCTAATAGTTTAATACACAGCACCAACCTAATAGTGTTATACACAGCACCCCCCTAATAGTGTTATTCACAGCACCCCCCTAATATTGTTATACACAGCACCCCCCTAATAGTGTTATACACAGCACCCCCCTAATAGTTTAATACACAGCACCCCCCTAATAGTGTTATACACAGCACACCCCTAATAGTGTTATACAAAGCACCCCCCTAATAGTTTAATACACAGCACCCCCCTAATAGTGTTATACACAGCACCCCCCTAATAGTGTTATACAAAGCACCCCCCTAATAGTTTAATACACAGCACCCCCCTAATAGTGTTATACACAGCACCCCCCTAATAGTTTAATACAGAGAACCCCCTAATAGTGTTAAACACAGCACCCCAATAATAGTGTTATACACAGCAGCCCCCTAATATTTTAATAGACAGCGCCCCCCTAATAGTGTTATACACAGCACCCCCCTAATAGTTTAATACACAGCACCCCCCTAATAGTTTAATACACAGCACCCCCCTAGTAGTGTTATACACAGCACCCCCCTAATAGTTTAATACACAGCACCCCCCTAATAGTTTAATACACAGCACCCCCCTAATAGTTTAATACACAACACCCCCCTAATAATTTAATACACAGCACCCCCCTAATACTGTTATACACAGCACCCCCCTAATAGTGTTATACACAGAACCCCCCTAATAATTTAATACACAGCACCCCAATAATAGTGTTATACACAGCACCCCCCTAATAGTTTAATACACAGCACCCCAATAATAGTGTTATACACAGCACCCCCCTAATAGTTTAATACACAGCACCCCCCAATAGTGTTATACACAGCACCCCCCAATAGTGTTATACACAGCACCCCCCTAATAGTGTTATACACAGCACCCCCCTAATAGTTTAATACACAGCACCCCCCTAATTGTTTAATACACAGCACCCCCCTAATTGTTTAATACACAGCACCCCCCTAATAATTTAATACACAGCACCCCCCTAATAGTGTTATACACAGAACCCCCCTAATAGTTTAATACACAGCACCCCAATAATAGTGTTATACACAGCACCCCCCTAATAGTTTAATACACAGCACCCCCCTAATAGTGTTATACACAGCACCCCCCTAATAGTGTTATACAAAGCACCCCCCTAATAGTTTAATACACAGCACCCCCCTAATAGTTTAATACACATCACCACCCTAATAATTTAATACACAGCACCCCCCTAATAGTGTTATACACAGCACCCCCCCTAATAATTTAATACACAGCACCCCACTAATAGTTTAATACACAGCACCCCCCTAATAGTTTAATACACAGCACCCCCCTAATAGTTTAATACACAGCACCCCCCTAATAGTTTAATACACAACACCCCCCTAATAATTTAATACACAGCACCCCCCTAATACTGTTATACACAGCACCCCCCTAATAGTGTTATACACAGAACCCCCCTAATAATTTAATACACAGCACCCCAATAATAGTGTTATACACAGCACCCCCCTAATAGTTTAATACACAGCACCCCAATAATAGTGTTATACACAGCACCCCCCTAATAGTTTAATACACAGCACCCCCCAATAGTGTTATACACAGCACCCCCCAATAGTGTTATACACAGCACCCCCCTAATAGTGTTATACACAGCACCCCCCTAATAGTTTAATACACAGCACCCCCCTAATAGTGTTATACACAGCACCCCCCTAATAGTTTAATACAGAGAACCCCCTAATAGTGTTAAACACAGCACCCCAATAATAGTGTTATACACAGCAGCCCCCTAATATTTTAATAGACAGCGCCCCCCTAATAGTGTTATACACAGCACCCCCCCTAATAGTTTAATACACAGCACCCCCCTAATAGTTTAATACACAGCACCCCCCTAGTAGTGTTATACACAGCACCCCCCTAATAATTTAATACACAGCACCCCCCTAATAGTTTAATACACAGCACCCCCCTAATAGTTTAATACACAGCACCCCCCTAATAGTTTAATACACAGCACCCCCCTAATAGTTTAATACACAACACCCCCCTAATAATTTAATACACAGCACCCCCCTAATACTGTTATACACAGCACCCCCCTAATAGTGTTATACACAGAACCCCCCTAATAATTTAATACACAGCACCCCAATAATAGTGTTATACACAGCACCCCCCTAATAGTTTAATACACAGCACCCCAATAATAGTGTTATACATAGCACCCCCCTAATAGTTTAATACACAGCACCCCCCAATAGTGTTATACACAGCACCCCCCAATAGTGTTATACACAGCACCCCCCTAATAGTGTTATACACAGCACCCCCCTAATAGTTTAATACACAGCACCCCCCTAATTGTTTAATACACAGCACCCCCCTAATTGTTTAATACACAGCACCCCCCTAATAATTTAATACACAGCACCCCCCTAATAGTGTTATACACAGAACCCCCCTAATAGTTTAATACACAGCACCCCAATAATAGTGTTATACACAGCACCCCCCTAATAGTTTAATACACAGCACCCCCCTAATAGTGTTATACACAGCACCCCCCTAATAGTGTTATACAAAGCACCCCCCCTAATAGTTTAATACACAGCACCCCCCTAATAGTTTAATACACATCACCACCCTAATAATTTAATACACAGCACCCCCCTAATAGTGTTATACACAGCACCCCCCTAATAATTTAATACACAGCACCCCACTAATAGTTTAATACACAGCACCCCCCTAATAGTTTAATACACAGCACCCCCCTAATAGTTTAATACACAGCACCCCCCTAATAGTTTAATACACAACACCCCCCTAATAATTTAATACACAGCACCCCCCTAATACTGTTATACACAGCACCCCCCTAATAGTGTTATACACAGAACCCCCCTAATAATTTAATACACAGCACCCCAATAATAGTGTTATACACAGCACCCCCCTAATAGTTTAATACACAGCACCCCAATAATAGTGTTATACACAGCACCCCCCTAATAGTTTAATACACAGCACCCCCCAATAGTGTTATACACAGCACCCCCCAATAGTGTTATACACAGCACCCCCCTAATAGTGTTATACACAGCACCCCCCTAATAGTTTAATACACAGCACCCCCCTAATTGTTTAATACACAGCACCCCCCTAATTGTTTAATACACAGCACCCCCCTAATAATTTAATACACAGCACCCCCCTAATAGTGTTATACACAGAACCCCCCTAATAGTTTAATACACAGCACCCCAATAATAGTGTTATACACAGCACCCCCCTAATAGTTTAATACACAGCACCCCCCTAATAGTGTTATACACAGCACCCCCCTAATAGTGTTATACAAAGCACCCCCCTAATAGTTTAATACACAGCACCCCCCTAATAGTTTAATACACATCACCACCCTAATAATTTAATACACAGCACCCCCCTAATAGTGTTATACACAGCACCCCCCTAATTGTTTACTACACAGCACCCCCCTAGTAGTGTTATACACAGCACCCCCCTAATAATTTAATACACAGCACCCCCTAATAGTGTTATACACAGCACCCTCCTAATAGTTTAATACACAGCACCCCCCTAATAGTTTAATACACATCACCCCCCTAATAATTTAATACACAGCACCCCCCTAATAGTGTTATACACAGCACCCCCCTAATTGTTTACTACACAGCACCCCCCTAGTAGTGTTATACACAGCACCCCCCTAATAATTTAATACACAGCACCCCCCTAATAGTTTAATACACAGCAGCCCCCTAATAGTTTAATACACAGCACCCCCCTAATAATTTAATACACAGCACCCCCTAATAGTGTTATACACAGCAGCCCCCTAATAGTTTAATACACAGCACCCCCCTAATAGTTTAATACACAGCACCCCCCTAATAGTGTTATACACAGCACCCCCCTAATAGTGTTATACACAGCACCCCCCTAATAGTTTAATACAGAGAACCCCCTAATAGTGTTAAACACAGCACCCCAATAATAGTGTTATACACAGCAGCCCCCTAATATTTTAATAGACAGCGCCCCCCCTAATAGTGTTATACACAGCACCCCCCTAATAGTTTAATACACAGCACCCCCCTAATAGTTTAATACACAGCACCCCCCTAATAATTTAATACACAGCACCCCCCTAATAGTTTAATACACAGCACCCCCCTAGTAGTGTTATACACAGCACCCCCCTAATAATTTAATACACAGCACCCCCCTAATAGTTTAATACACAGCACCCCCCTAATAGTTTAATACACAGCTCCCCCCTAATAGTTTAATACACAGCACCCCCCTAATAGTTTAATACACAACACCCCCCTAATAATTTAATACACAGCACCCCCCTAATACTGTTATACACAGCACCCCCCTAATAGTGTTATACACAGAACCCCCCTAATAATTTAATACACAGCACCCCAATAATAGTGTTATACACAGCACCCCCCTAATAGTTTAATACACAGCACCCCAATAATAGTGTTATACACAGCACCCCCCTAATAGTGTTATACACAGCACCCCCCTAATATTGTTATACACAGCACCCCCCTAATAGTGTTATACACAGCACCCCCCTAATAGTTTAATACACAGCACCCCCCTAATAGTGTTATACACAGCACCCCCCTAATAGTGTTATACAAAGCACCCCCCTAATAGTTTAATACACAGCACCCCCCCAATAGTGTTATACACAGCACCCCCCTAATAGTGTTATACACAGCACCCCCCTAATAGTTTAATACACAGCACCCCCCTAATTGTTTAATACACTGCACCCCCCTAATTGTTTAATACACAGCACCCCCCTAATAATTTAATACACAGCACCCCCCTAATAGTGTTATACACAGCACCCCCCTAATAGTTTAATACACAGCACCCCAATAATAGTGTTATACACAGCAGCCGCCTAATAGTTTAATACACAGCACCAACCTAATAGTGTTATACACAGCACCCCCCTAATAGTTTAATACACAGCACGCCCCTAATAGTTTAATACACAGCACCCCCTAATAGTGTTATACACAGCACCCCACTAATAGTTTAATACACAGCACCCCCCTAATAGTGTTATACACAGAACCCCCCTAATAATGTTATACACAGCACCCCCCTAATAGTTTAATACACAGCACCCCCCTAATAGTATTATACACAGCACCCCCCTAATAGTGTTATACACAGCACCCCCCTAATAGTTTAATACACAGCACCCCCCTAATAATTTAATACACAGCACCCCCTTATAGTGTTATACACAGCACCCCCCTAATAGTTTAATACACAGCACCCCCCTAATAGTTTAATACACATCACCCCCCTAATAATTTAATACACAGCACCCCCCTAATAGTGTTATACACAGCACCCCCCTAATTGTTTACTACACAGCACCCCCATAGTAGTGTTATACACAGCACCCCCCTAATAATTTAAAACACAGCACCCCCCTAATAGTTTAATACACAGCACCCCCCTAATAGTTTAATACACAGCACCCCCCTAATAATTTAATACACAGCACCCCCTAATAGTGTTATACACAGCAGCCCCCTAATAGTTTAATACACAGCACCCCCCTAATAGTGTTATACACAGCACCCCCCTAATAGTGTTATACACAGCACCCCCCTAATAGTTTAATACACAGCACCCCAATAATAGTGTTATACACAGCACCCCCCTAATAGTTTAATACACAGCACCCCCCTAATAGTGTTATACACAGCACCCCCCTAATAGTGTTATACACAGAACCACCTTAATAGTGTTATACACAGCACCCCCCTAATAGTGTTATACACAGCACCCCCCTAATAGTTTAATACACAGCACCCCCTAATTGTTTAATACACAGCACCCCCCTAATTGTTTAATACACAGCACCCCCCTAATAATTTAATACACAGCACCCCCCTAATAGTGTTATACACAGCACCCCCTAATAGTTTAATACACAGCACCCCCCTAATAGTATTATACACAGCACCCCCCTAATAGTGTTATACACAGCACCCCCCTAATAGTTTAATACACAGCACCCCCCTAATAGTGTTATACACAGCACCCCCCTAATAGTGTTATACACAGCACCCCCCTAATATTGTTATACACAGCACCCCCCTAATAGTGTTATACACAGCACCCCCCTAATAGTTTAATACACAGCACCCCCCTAATAGTGTTATACACAGCACCCCCCTAATAGTGTTATACAAAGCACCCCCCTAATAGTTTAATACACAGCACCCCCCTAATAGTGTTATACACAGCACCCCCCTAATAGTTTAATACACAGCACCCCCCTAATAGTGTTATACACAGCACCCCCCTAATAGTGTTATACACAGAACCCCCCTAATAATTTAATACACAGCACCCCCCTAATAGTGTTATACACAGCACCCCCCTAATTGTTTACTACACAGCACCCCCCTAGTAGTGTTATACACAGCACCCCCCTAATAATTTAATACACAGCACCCCCCTAATAGTGTTATACACAGCACCCTCCTAATAGTTTAATACACAGCACCCCCCTAATAGTTTAATACACATCACCCCCCCTAATAATTTAATACACAGCACCCCCCTAATAGTGTTATACACAGCACCCCCCTAATTGTTTACTACACAGCACCCCCCCTAGTAGTGTTATACACAGCACCCCCCTAATAATTTAATACACAGCACCCCCCTAATAGTTTAATACACAGCAGCCCCCTAATAGTTTAATACACAGCACCCCCCTAATAATTTAATACACAGCACCCCCTAATAGTGTTATACACAGCAGCCCCCTAATAGTTTAATACACAGCACCCCCCTAATAGTTTAATACACAGCACCCCCCTAATAGTGTTATACACAGCACCCCCCTAATAGTGTTATACACAGCACCCCCCTAATAGTTTAATACAGAGAACCCCCTAATAGTGTTAAACACAGCACCCCAATAATAGTGTTATACACAGCAGCCCCCTAATATTTTAATAGACAGCGCCCCCCTAATAGTGTTATACACAGCACCCCCCTAATAGTTTAATACACAGCACCCCCCTAATAGTTTAATACACAGCACCCCCCTAATAATTTAATACACAGCACCCCCCTAATAGTTTAATACACAGCACCCCCCTAGTAGTGTTATACACAGCACCCCCCTAATAATTTAATACACAGCACCCCCCTAATAGTTTAATACACAGCACCCCCCTAATAGTTTAATACACAGCTCCCCCCTAATAGTTTAATACACAGCACCCCCCTAATAGTTTAATACACAACACCCCCCTAATAATTTAATACACAGCACCCCCCTAATACTGTTATACACAGCACCCCCCTAATAGTGTTATACACAGAACCCCCCTAATAATTTAATACACAGCACCCCAATAATAGTGTTATACACAGCACCCCCCTAATAGTTTAATACACAGCACCCCAATAATAGTGTTATACACAGCACCCCCCTAATAGTGTTATACACAGCACCCCCCTAATATTGTTATACACAGCACCCCCCTAATAGTGTTATACACAGCACCCCCCTAATAGTTTAATACACAGCACCCCCCTAATAGTGTTATACACAGCACCCCCCCTAATAGTGTTATACAAAGCACCCCCCTAATAGTTTAATACACAGCACCCCCCCAATAGTGTTATACACAGCACCCCCCTAATAGTGTTATACACAGCACCCCCCTAATAGTTTAATACACAGCACCCCCCTAATTGTTTAATACACTGCACCCCCCTAATTGTTTAATACACAGCACCCCCCTAATAATTTAATACACAGCACCCCCCTAATAGTGTTATACACAGCACCCCCCTAATAGTTTAATACACAGCACCCCAATAATAGTGTTATACACAGCAGCCGCCTAATAGTTTAATACACAGCACCAACCTAATAGTGTTATACACAGCACCCCCCTAATAGTTTAATACACAGCACGCCCCTAATAGTTTAATACACAGCACCCCCTAATAGTGTTATACACAGCACCCCACTAATAGTTTAATACACAGCACCCCCCTAATAGTGTTATACACAGAACCCCCCTAATAATGTTATACACAGCACCCCCCTAATAGTTTAATACACAGCACCCCCCTAATAGTATTATACACAGCACCCCCCTAATAGTGTTATACACAGCACCCCCCTAATAGTTTAATACACAGCACCCCCCTAATAATTTAATACACAGCACCCCCTTATAGTGTTATACACAGCACCCCCCTAATAGTTTAATACACAGCACCCCCCTAATAGTTTAATACACATCACCCCCCTAATAATTTAATACACAGCACCCCCCTAATAGTGTTATACACAGCACCCCCCTAATTGTTTACTACACAGCACCCCCATAGTAGTGTTATACACAGCACCCCCCTAATAATTTAAAACACAGCACCCCCCTAATAGTTTAATACACAGCACCCCCCTAATAGTGTTATACACAGCACCCCCCTAATAGTGTTATACACAGAACCACCTTAATAGTGTTATACACAGCACCCCCCTAATAGTGTTATACACAGCACCCCCCTAATAGTTTAATACACAGCACCCCCTAATTGTTTAATACACAGCACCCCCCTAATTGTTTAATACACAGCACCCCCCTAATAATTTAATACACAGCACCCCCCTAATAGTGTTATACACAGCACCCCCTAATAGTTTAATACACAGCACCCCCCTAATAGTATTATACACAGCACCCCCCTAATAGTGTTATACACAGCACCCCCCTAATAGTTTAATACACAGCACCCCCCTAATAGTGTTATACACAGCACCCCCCTAATAGTGTTATACACAGCACCCCCCTAATATTGTTATACACAGCACCCCCCTAATAGTGTTATACACAGCACCCCCCTAATAGTTTAATACACAGCACCCCCCTAATAGTGTTATACACAGCACCCCCCTAATAGTGTTATACAAAGCACCCCCCTAATAGTTTAATACACAGCACCCCCCTAATAGTGTTATACACAGCACCCCCCTAATAGTTTAATACACAGCACCCCCCTAATAGTGTTATACACAGCACCCCCCTAATAGTGTTATACACAGAACCCCCCTAATAATTTAATACACAGCACCCCAATAATAGTGTTATACACAGCACCCCCCTAATAGTTTAATACACAGCACCCCAATAATAGTGTTATACACAGCACCCCCCTAATAGTTTAATACACAGCACCCCCCAATAGTGTTATACACAGCACCCCCCTAATAGTGTTATACACAGCACCCCCCTAATAGTTTAATACACAGCACCCCCTAATTGTTTAATACACAGCACCCCCCTAATTGTTTAATACGCAGCACCCCCCTAATAATTTAATACACAGCACCCCCCTAATAGTGTTATACACAGCACCCCCTAATAGTTTAATACACAGCACCCCCCTAATAGTATTATACACAGCACCCCCCTAATAGTGTTATACACAGCACCCCCCTAATAGTTTAATACACAGCACCCCCTAATTGTTTAATACACAGCACCCCCCTAATTGTTTAATACACAGCACCCCCCTAATAATTTAATACACAGCACCCCCCTAATAGTGTTATACACAGCACCCCCCTAATAGTTTAATACACAGCACCCCCCTAATAGTATTATACACAGCACCCCCCTAATAGTGTTATACACAGCACCCCCCTAATAGTTTAATACACAGCACCCCCCTAATAATTTAATACACAGCACCCCCCTAATAGTGTTATACACAGCACCCCCCTAATAGTTTAATACACAGCACCCCCCTAATAGTTTAATACACATCACCCCCCTAATAATTTAATACACAGCACCCCCCTAATAGTGTTATACACAGCACCCCCCTAATTGTTTACTACACAGCACCCCCATAGTAGTGTTATACACAGCACCCCCCTAATAATTTAAAACACAGCACCCCCCCTAATAGTTTAATACACAGCACCCCCCTAATAGTTTAATACACAGCACCCCCCCTAATAATTTAATACACAGCACCCCCTAATAGTGTTATACACAGCAGCCCCCTAATAGTTTAATACACAGCACCCCCCTAATAGTGTTATACACAGCACCCCCCTAATAGTGTTATACACAGCACCCCCCTAATAGTTTAATACACAGCACCCCAATAATAGTGTTATACACAGCACCCCCCTAATAGTTTAATACACAGCACCCCCCTAATAGTGTTATACACAGCACCCCCCTAATAGTGTTATACACAGAACCACCTTAATAGTGTTATACACAGCACCCCCCTAATAGTTTAATACACAGCACCCCACTAATAGTGTTATACACAGCACCCCCCTAATAGTGTTATACACAGCACCCCCCTAATAGTTTAATACACAGCACCCCCCTAATAGTGTTATACACAGCACCCCCCTAATAGTTTAATACACAGCACCCCCCTAATAGTTTAATACACAACACCCCCCTAATAATTTAATACACAGCACCCCCCCTAATACTGTTATACACAGCACCCCCCTAATAGTGTTATACACAGAACCCCCCTAATAATTTAATACACAGCACCCCAATAATAGTGTTATACACAGCACCCCCCTAATAGTGTTATACACAGCACCCCCCTAATAGTGTTATACACAGCACCCCCCTAATAGTTTAATACACAGCACCCCAATAATAGTGTTATACACAGCACCCCCCCTAATAGTTTAATACACAGCACCCCCCTAATAGTGTTATACACAGCACCCCCCTAATAGTGTTATACACAGAACCACCTTAATAGTGTTATACACAGCACCCCCCTAATAGTTTAATACACAGCACCCCACTAATAGTGTTATACACAGCACCCCCCTAATAGTGTTATACACAGCACCCCCCTAATAGTTTAATACACAGCACCCCCCTAATAGTGTTATACACAGCACCCCCCTAATAGTTTAATACACAGCACCCCCCTAATAGTTTAATACACAACACCCCCCTAATAATTTAATACACAGCACCCCCCCTAATACTGTTATACACAGCACCCCCCTAATAGTGTTATACACAGAACCCCCCTAATAATTTAATACACAGCACCCCAATAATAGTGTTATACACAGCACCCCCCTAATAGTTTAATACACAGCACCCCAATAATAGTGTTATACACAGCACCCCCCTAATAGTTTAATACACAGCACCCCCCTAATAGTGTTATACACAGCACCCCCCTACTAGTTTAATACACAGCACCCCCCTAATTGA
>NW_027440962.1:0-50177 GCF_031893055.1 Leptodactylus fuscus
TCAAGTTGCCGAGTAAGCGATCAATGAAACCCTATGGTGAAAATCAAACTCCGGCATGATACAAGTTGCAAGAATCACCCAGCTAGCCTATGATGGGTTGTCACTAGATAGGCTAACTGTCAACTTTCCCATGGCTGCGACCTTCTTAGCCCGAGCTACACTCAAGAGTACACGATCAATGAAACCCTATGGGGAGAAATCAAACTCCGACATGGTACAAGTTGCAAGATCACCAGCTAGCCTATGATGGGCTGTCAATAGATAGGCTTAACTGTCAACTTTCCATGGCTGCGTCATTCTCAGCCCGATCTACACTCAAGAGTACACGATCAATGAAGCGCTAAGGGGAAAGTAGAAATCTGCTTGATACAAGTTGCCGGTAAGCGATCAATGAAACCTATGGTGAAAATCATCTCCGCATGATACAAGTTGCAAGATCACCCAGCTAGCCTATGATGGGTTGTCACTAGATAGGCTTAACTGTCAACTTTCCCATGGCTGGCGACCTTCTCAGCCCGAGCCTACACTCAAGAGTACACGATCAATGAAACCCTATGGGGAAAATCAAACTCCGACATGGTAGAAGTTGCAAGCTCACCCAGCTAGCCTATGATGGGCTGTCACTAGATAGGCTTAACTGTCAACTTTCCCATGGCTGCGTCATTCTCAGCCCGAGCTACACTCAAGAGTACACGATCAATGAAGCGCTAAGGGGAAAGTAGAAATCCTGCTTCATACAAGTTGCCGAGTAAGCGATCAATGAAACCCTATGGTGAAAATCAAACTCCCGGCATGATACAAGTTGCAAGATCACCCAGCTAGCCTATGATGGGGTTGTCACTAGATAGGCTTAACTGTCAACTTTCCATGGCTGCGACCTTCTCAGCCCGAGCTACACTCAAGAGTAACACGATCAATGAAACCCTATGGGGGAAAATCAAACTCCGACAATGGTAGAAGTTGCAAGCTCACCCAGCTAGCCTATGATGGGCTGTCACTAGATAGGCTTAACTGTCAACTTTCCCATGGCTGCGTCATTCTCAGCCCGAGCTACACTCAAGAGTACACGATCAATGAAGCGCTAAGGGGAAAGTAGAAATCCTGCTTCATACAGGTTGCCGAGTAAGCGATCAATGAAACCCTATGGTGAAAATCAAACTCGGCATGATACAAGTTGCAAGATCACCCAGCTAGCCTATGATGGGTTGTCACTAGATAGGCTTAACTGTCAACTTTCCCATGGCTGCGTCATTCTCAGCCCGATCTACACTCAGTAGTACACGATCAATGAAGCGCTAAGGGGGAAAGTAGAAATCCTGCTTCATACAGGTTGCCGAGTAAGCGATCAATGAAACCCTATGGTGAAAATCAAACTCCGGCATGATACAAGTTGCAAGATCACCCAGCTAGCCTATGATGGGTTGTCACTAGATAGGCTTAACTGTCAACTTTCCCATGGCTGCGTCATTCTCAGCCGAGCTACACTCAAGAGTACACGATCAATGAAGCGCTAAGGGGAAAGTAGAAATCCTGCTCATACAGGTTGCCGAGTAAGCGATCAATGAACCCTATGGTGAAAATCAAACTCCGGCATGATACAAGTTGCAAGATCACCCAGCTAGCCTATGATGGGGCTGTCACTAGATAGGCTTAACTGTCAACTTTCCCATGGCTGCGTCATTCTCAGCCCGAGCTACACTCAAGAGTACACGATCAATGAAGCGCTAAGGGGAAAGTAGAAATCCTGCTTGATACAAGTTGCCGGGTAAGCGATCAATGAAACCTATGGTGAAAATCATCTCCGGCATGATACAAGTTTGCAAGATCACCCAGCTAGCCTATGATGGGTTTGTCACTAGATAGGGCTTAACTGTCAACTTTCCCATGGCTGCGTCATTCTCAGCCCGATCTACACTCAGTAGTACACGATCATGAAGCGCTAAGGGGAAAGTAGAAATCCTGCTTGATACAAGTTGCCGAGTAAGCGATCAATGAAACCCTATGGTGAAAATCAAACTCCGGCATGATACAAGTTGCAAGATCACCCAGCTAGCCTATGATGGGTTGTCACTAGATAGGCTTAACTGTCAACTTTCCCATGGCTGCGACCTTCTCAGCCCGAGCTACACTCAAGAGTACACGATCAATGAAACCCTATGGGGAAAATCAAACTCCGACATGGTAGAAGTTGCAAGCTCACCCAGCTAGCCTATGATGGGCTGTCACTAGATAGGCTTAACTGTCAACTTTCCCATGGCTGCGTCATTCTCAGCCCGAGCTACACTCAAGAGTACATCGATCAATGAAGCGCTAAGGGGAAAGTAGAAATCCTGCTTCAATACAAGTTGCCGAGTAAGCGATCAATGAAACCCTATGGGTGAAAATCAAACTCCGGCATGATACAAGTTGCAAGATCACCCAGCTAGCCTATGATGGTTGTCACTAGATAGGCTTAACTGTCAACTTTCCATGGCTGCGACCTTCTCAGCCCGAGCTACACTCAAGAGTACACGATCAATGAAACCCTATGGGGAAAATCAAACTCGACATGGTACAAGTTGCAAGATCACCCAGCTAGCCTATGATGGGCTGTCACTAGATAGGCTTAACTGTCAACTTTCCCATAGGCTGCGTCATTCTCAGCCCGAGCTACACTCAAGAGTACACGATCAATGAAGCGCTAAGGGAAAGTAGAAATCCTGCTTCATACAAGTTGCCGAGTAAGCGATCAATGAAACACCTATGGTGAAAATCAAACTCCGGCATGATACAAGTTGCAAGATCACCCAGCTAGCCTATGATGGGTTGTCACTAGATAGGCTTAACTGTCAACTTTCCATGGCTGCGACCTTCTTAGCCCGAGCTACAATCAAGAGTACACGATCAATGAAACCCTATGGGGGAAAATCAAACTCCGACATGGTACAAGTTGCAAGATCACCCAGCTAGCCTATGATGGGCTGTCACTAGATAGGCTTAACTGTCCAACTTTCCCATGGCTGCGTCATTCTCAGCCCGATCTGACACTCAGTAGTACACGATCAATGAAGCGCTAAGGGGAAAGTAGAAATCCTGCTTGATACAAGTTGCCGAGTAAGCGATCAATGAAACCCTATGGTGAAAATCAAACTCCGGCATGATACAAGTTGCAAGATCACCCAGCTAGCCTATGATGGGTTGTCACTAGATAGGCTTAACTGTCAACTTTCCCATGGCTGCGACCTTCTCAGCCGAGCTACACTCAAGAGTACACGATCAATGAAACCCCTATGGGGAAAATCAAACTCCGACATGGTAGAAGTTGCAAGCTCACCCAGCTAGCCTATGATGGGCTGTCACTAGATAGGCTTAACTGTCAACTTTCCCATGGCTTGCGTCATTCTCAGCCGAGCTACACTCAAGAGTACACGATCAATGAAGCGCTAAGGGGAAAGTAGAAATCTGCTTCATACAAGTTGCCGAGTAAGCGATCAATGAAACCCTATGGTGAAAATCAACTCCGGCATATACAAGTTGCAAGATCACCCAGCTAGCCTATGATTGGTTGTCACTAGATAGGCTTAACCTGTCAACTTTCCCATGGCTGCGACCTTCTCAGCCCGAGCTACACTCAAGAGTACACGATCAAATGAAACCCTATGGGGAAAATCAAACTCCGACATGGTACAAGTTGCAAGATCACCCAGCTAGCCTATGATGGGGCTGTCACTAGATAGGCTTAACTGTCAACTTTCCCATGGCTGCGTCATTCTCAGCCCGAGCTACACTCAAGAGTACACGATCAATGAAGCGCTAAGGGGAAAGTAGAAATCCTGCTTCTTACAAGTTGCCGAGTAAGCGATCAATGAAACCCTATGGTGAAAATCAAACTCCGGCATGATACAAGTTGGCAAGATCACCCAGCTAGCCTATGATGGGTTGTCACTTAGATAGGCTTAACTGTCAACTTTCCATGGCTGCGACCTTCTCAGCCCGAGCTACACTCAAGAGTACACGATCAATGAAACCCTATGGGGAAAATCAAACTCCGACATGGTAGAAGTTGCAAGCTCACCCAGCTAGCCTATGATGGGCTGTCACTAGATAGGCTTAACTGTCAACTTTCCCATGGCTGCGTCATTCTCAGCCCGATCTACACTCAAGAGTACACGATCAATGAAGCGCTAAGGGGAAAGTAGAAATCCTGCTTGATACAAGTTGCCGGTAAGCGATCAATGAAACCCTATGGTGAAAAATCAAACTCCGGCATGATACAAGTTGCAAGATCACCCAGCTAGCCTATGATGGGGTTGTCACTAGATAGGCTTAACTGTCTAACTTTCCCATGGCTGCGACCTTCTCAGCCCGAGCTACACTCAAGAGTACACGATCAATGAAACCCTATGGGGAAAATCAAACTCCGACATGGTAGAAGTTGCAAGCTCACCCAGCTAGCCTATGATGGGCTGTCACTAGATAGGCTTAACTGTCAACTTTCCCATGGCTGCGTCATTCTCAGCCCGAGCTACACTCAAGAGTACACGATCAATGAAGCGCTAAGGGGAAAGTAGAAATCCTTGCTTCATTACAAGTTGCCGAGTAAGCGATCAATGAAACCCTATGGGGAAAATCAAACTCCGGCATGATACAAGTTGCAAGATCACCCCAGCTAGCCTATGATGGGTTGTCACTAGATAGGCTTAACTGTCAACTTTCCCATGGCTGCGACCTTCTCAGCCCGAGCTACACTCAAGAGTACACGATTAATGAAACCCTATGGGGAAAATCAAACTCCGACATGGTACAAGTTGCAAGATCACCCAGCTAGCCTATGATGGGCTGTCACTAGATAGGCTTAACTGTCAACTTTCCCATGGCTTGCGTCATTCTCAGCCCGAGCTACACTCAAGAGTACACGATCAATGGAGCGCTAAGGGGAAAGTAGAAATCCTGCTTCATTACAAGTTGCCGAGTAAGCGATCAATGAAACCCTATGGTGAAAATCAAACTCCGGCATGATACAAGTTGGGCAAGATCACCCAGCTAGCCTATGATGGGTTGTCACTAGATAGGCTTAACTGTCAACTTTCCATGGCTGCGACCTTCTTAGCCCGAGCTACAATCAAGAGTACACACGATCAATGAAACCCTATGGGGGAAAATCAACTCCGACATGGTACAAGTTGCAAGATCACCCAGCTAGCCTATGATGGGCTTGTCAATAGATAGGCTTAACTGTCAACTTTCCAATGGCTGCGTCATTCTCAGCCCGATCTACACTCAAGAGTACACGATCAATGAAGCGCTAAGGGTGAAAGTAGAAATCCTGCTTGATACAAGTTGCCGGGTTAGCGATCAATGAAACCCTATGGTGAAAATCAATCTCCGGCATGATACAAGTTGCAAGATCACCCAGCTAGCCTATTGATGGGTTGTCACTAGATAGGCTTAACTGTCAACTTTCCCATGGCTGCGACCTTCTCAGCCCGAGCTACACTCAAGAGTACACGATCAATGAAACCCTATGGGGAAAATCAAACTCCGACATGGTAGGAAGAAGTTGCAAGCTCACCCAGCTAGCCTATGATGGGCTGTCACTAGATAGGCTTAACTGTCAACTTTCCCATGGCTGCGTCATTCTCAGCCGAGCTACACTCAAGAGTACACGATCAATGAAGCGCTAAGGGGAAAGTAGAAATCCTGCTTCATACAAGTTGCCGAGTAAGCGATCAATGAAACCCTATGGTGAAAATCAAACTCCGGCATGATACAAGTTGCAAGATCACCCAGCTAGCCTATGATGGGTTGTCACTAGATAGGCTTAACTGTCAACTTTCCATGGCTGCGACCTTCTCAAGCCCGAGCTACACTCAAGAGTACTACGATCAATGAAACCCATGGGGAAAATCAAACATCCGACATGGTACAAGTTGCAAGATCACCCAGCTAAGCTATGATGGGCTGTCACTAGATAGGCTTAACTGTCAACTTTCCCATGGCTTGCGTCATTCTCAGCCCGAGCTACACTCAAGAGTACACGATCAATGAAGCGCTAAGGGGAAAGTAGAATCCTGCTTCATACAAGTTGCCGAGTTAAGCGATCAATGAAACCCTATGGTGAAAATCAAACTCCGGCATGATACAGTTGCAAGATCACCCAGCTAGCCTATGATGGGTTGTCACTAGATAGGCTTAACTGTCAACTTTCCCATGGCTGCGACCTTCTTAGCCCGAGCTACAATCAAAAGTACACGATCAATTGAAACCCTATGGGGAAAATCAAACTCCGACATGGTACAAGTTGCAAGATCACCCAGCTAGCCTATGATGGGCTGGTCACTAGATAGGCTTAACTGTCAACTTTCCCATGGCTGCGTCATTCTCAGCCCGATCTACACTCAGTAGTACACGATCAATGAAGCGCTAAGGGAAAGTAGAAATCCTGCTTGATACAAGTTGCCGAGTAAGCGATCAATGAAACCCTATGGTGAAAATCAAACTCCGGCATGATACAAGTTGCAAGATCACCCAGCTAGCCTATGATGGGTTGTCCACTAGATAGGCTTAACTGTCAACTTTCCCATGGCTGCGACCTTCTTGACCCGAGCTACACTCAAGAGTACACGATCAATGAAACCTATGGGGAAAATCAAACTCCGACATGTACAAGTTGCAAGATCACCCAGCTAGCCTATGATGGGCTGTCAATAGATAACTTCAACTGTCAACTTTCCCATGGCTGCGTCATTCTCAAGCCGATCTACACTCAAGAGTACACTGATCAATGGAAGCGCTAAGGGGAAAGTAGAAATCCTGCTTGATACAAGTTGCCGGGTAAGCGATCAATGAAACCCTATGGTGAAAATCAATCTCCGGCATGATACAAGTTGCAAGATCACCCAGCTAGCCTATGATGGGTTGTCACTAGATAGGCTTAACTGTCAACTTTCCCATGCTGCGACCTTCTCAGCCCGAGCTACACTCAAGAGTACACGATCAATGAAACCCTATGGGGAAAATCAAACTCCGACATGGTAGAAGTTGCAAGCTCACCCAGCTAGCCTATGATGGGCTGTCACTAGATAGGCTTAACTGTCAACTTTCCATGGCTGCGTCATTCTCAGCCCGAGCTACACTCAAGAGTACACGGATCAATGAAGCGCTAAGGGGAAAGTAGAAATCCTGCTTCATACAAGTTGCCGAGTAAGCGATCAATGAAACCCTATGGTGAAAATCAAACTCCGGCATGATACAAGTTGCAAGATCACCCAGCTAGCCTATGATGGGTTGTCACTAGATAGGCTTAACTGTCAACTTTCCCATGGCTGCGACCTTCTCAGCCCGAGCTACACTCAAGAGTACACGATCAATGAAACCCTATGGGGAAAATCAAACTCCGACATGGTAGAAGGTTGCAAGCTCACCCAGCTAGCCTATGATGGCTGTCACTAGATAGGCTTAACTGTCAACTTTTCCCATGGCTGCGTCATTCTCAGCCCGAGCTACACTCAAGAGTACACGATCAATGAAGCGCTAAGGGGGAAAGTAGAAATCTGCTTCATACAGGTTGCCGAGTAGCGATCAATGAAACCCTATGGTGAAAATCAAACTCCGGCATGATACAAGTTGCAAGATCACCCAGCTAGCCTATGATGGGTTGTCACTAGATAGGCTTAAACTGTCAACTTTCCCATGGCTGCGTCATTCTCAGCCCGATCTACACTCAGTAAGTACACGATCAATGAAGCGCTAAGGGGAAAGTAGAAATCCTGCTTCATACAGGTTGCCGAGTAAGCGATCAATGAAACCCTATGGTGAAAATCAAACTCCGGCATGATACAAGTTGCAAGATCAACCCAGCTAGCCTATGATGGGTTGTCACTAGATAGGCTTAACTGTCAACTTTCCCATGGCTGCGTCATTCTCAGCCCGAGCTACACTCAAGAGTACACGATCAATGAAGCGCTAAGGGGAAAGTAGAAATCCTGCTTCATACAGGTTGCCGAGTAAGCGATCAATGAAACCCTATGGTGAAAATCAAACTCCGGCATGATACAAGTTGCAAGATCACCCAGCTAGCCTATGAGGGCTGTCACTAGATAGGCTTAACTGTCAACTTTCCCATGGCTGCGTCATTCTCAGCCCGAGCTACACTCAAGAGTACACGATCAATGAAGCGCTAAGGGAAAGTAGAAATCCTGCTTGATACAAGTTGCCGGTAAGCGATCAATGAAACCCTATGGTGAAAATCCATCTCCGGCATGATACAAGTTGCAAGATCACCCAGCTAGCCTATGATGGGTTGTCACTAGATAGGCTTAACTGTCAACTTTCCCATGGCTGCGTCATTCTCAGCCCGATCTACACTCAGTAGTACACGATCAATGAAGCGCTAAGGGGAAAGTAGAAATCCTGCTTGATACAAGTTGCCGAGTAAGCGATCAATGAAACCCTATGGTGAAAATCAAACTCCGGCATGATACAAGTTGCAAGATCACCCAGCTAGCCTATGATGGGTTGTCACTAGATAGGCTTAAACTGTCAACTTTCCCATGGCTGCGACCTTCTCAGCCCGAGCTACACTCAAGAGTACACGATCAATGAAACCCTATGGGGAAAATCAAACTCCGACATGGTAGAAGTTGCAAGCTCACCCAGCTAGCCTATGATGGGCTGTCACTAGATAGGCTTAACTGTCAACTTTCCCATGGCTGCGTCATTCTCAGCCCCGAGCTACACTCAAGAGTACACGATCAATGAAGCGCTAAGGGGAAAGTAGAAATCCTGCTTCATACAAGTTGCCGAGTAAGCGATCAATGAAACCCTATGGTGAAAATCAAACTCCGGCATGATACAAGTTGCAAGATCACCCAGCTAGCCTATGATGGGTTGTCACTAGATAGGCTTAACTGTCAACTTTCCCATGGCTGCGACCTTCTCAGCCCGAGCTACACTCAAGAGTACACGATCAATAAAACCCTATGGGGAAAATCAAACTCCGACATGGTACAAGTTGCAAGATCACCCAGCTAGCCTATGATGGGGCTGTCACTAGATAGGCTTAACTGTCAACTTTCCATGGCTGCGTCATTCTCAGCCCGAGCTACACTCAAGAGTACACGATCAATGAAGCGCTAAGGGGAAAGTAGAAATCCTGCTTCATACAAGTTGCCGAGTAAGCGATCAATGAAACCCTATGGTGAAAATCAAACTCCGGCATGATACAAGTTGCAAGATCACCCAGCTAGCCTATGATGGGTTGTCACTAGATAGGCTTAACTGTCAACTTTCCATAGCTGCGACCTTCTTAGCCCGAGCTACAATCAAGAGTACACGATCAATGAAACCCTATGGGGAAAATCAACTCCGACATGGTACAAGTTGCAAGATCACCCAGCCTAGCCTATGATGGGCTGTCACTAGATAGGCTTAACTGTCAACTTTCCCATGGCTGCGTCATTCTCAGCCCGATCTACACTCAGTAGTACACGATCAATGAAGCGCTAAGGGGAAAGTAGAAATCCTGCTTGATACAAGTTGCCGAGTAAGCGATCAATGAAACCCTATGGTGAAAATCAAACTCCGGCATGATACAAGTTGCAAGATCACCCAGCTAGCCTATGATGGGTTGTCACTAGATAGGCTTAACTGTCAACTTTCCCATGGCTGCGACCTTCTCAGTCCGAGCTACACTCAAGAGTACACGATCAATGAAACCCTATGGGGAAAATCAAACTCCGACATGGTAGAAGTTGCAAGCTCACCCAGCTAGCCTATGATGGGCTGTCACTAGATAGGCTTAACTGTCAACTTTCCCATGGCTGCGTCATTCTCAGCCCGAGCTACACTCAAGAGTACACGATCATGAAGCGCTAAGGGGAAAGTAGATATCCTGCTTCATACAAGTTGCCGAGTAAGCGATCAATGAACCCTATGGTGAAAATCAAAACTCCTGCATGATACAAGTTGCAAGATCACCCAGCTAGCCTATGATTGGTTGTCACTAGATAGGCTTAACTGTCAACTTTCCCATGGCTGCGACCTTCTCAGCCCGAGCTACACTCAAGAGTTACACGAATCAATGAAACCCTATGGGGAAAATCAAACTCCGACATGGTACAAGTTGCAAAGATCACCCAGCTAGCCTATGATGGCTGTCACTAGATAGGCTTAACTGTCAACTTTCCCATGGCTGCGTCATTCTCAGCCCGAGCTACACTCAAGAGTACACGATCAATGAAGCGCTAAGGGGAAAGTAGAAATCCTGCTTCATACAAGTTGCCGAGTAAGCGATCAATGAAACCCTATGGTGAAAATCAAACTCCGGCATGATACAAGTTGCAAGATCACCCAGCTAGCCTATGATGGGTTGTCACTAGATAGGCTTAACTGTCAACTTTCCCATGGCTGCGACCTTCTCAGCCGAGCTACACTCAAGAGTACACGATCAATGAAACCCTATGGGGAAAATCAAACTCCGACATGGTAGAAGTTGCAAGCTCACCCAGACTAGCCTATGATGGGCTGTCACTAGATAGGCTTAACTGTCAACTTTCCATGGCTGCGTCATTCTCAGCCCGATCTACACTCAAGAGTACACGATCAATGAAGCGCTAAGGGAAAGTAGAAATCCTGCTTGATACAAGTTGCCGGGTAAGCGATCAATGAAACCCTATGGTGAAAATCAATCTCCGGCATGATACAAGTTGCAAGATCACCCAGCTAGCCTATGATGGGTTGTCACTAGATAGGCTTAACTGTCAACTTTCCCATGGCTTGCGTCATTCTTCAGCCCGATCTACACTCAGTAGTACACGATCAATGAAGCGCTAAGGGGAAAGTAGAAATCCTGCTTGATACAAGTTGCCGAGTAAGCGATCAATGAAACCCTATGGTGAAAATCAAACTCCGGCATGATACAAGTTGCAAGATCACCCAGCTAGCCTATGATGGGTTGTCACTAGATAGGCTTAACTGTGTCAACTTTCCCATGGCTGCGACCTTCTCAGCCCGAGCTTACACTCAAGAGTACACGATCAATGAAACCCTATGGGGAAAATCAAACTCCGACATGGTAGAAGTTGCAAGCTCACCCAGCTAGCCTATGATGGGCTGTCACTAGATAGGCTTAACTGTCAACTTTCCATGGCTGCGTCATTCTCAGCCCGAGCTACACTCAAGAGTACACGATCAATGAAGCGCTAAGGGGAAAGTAGAAATCCTGCTTCATACAAGTTGCCGAGTAAGCGATCAATGAAACCCTATGGTGAAAATCAAACTCCGGCATGATACAAGTTGCAAGATCACCCAGCTAGCCTATGATGGGTTGTCACTAGATAGGCTTAACTGTCAACTTTCCATGGCTGCGACCTTCTCAGCCCGAGCTACACTCAGAGTACACGATCAATGAAACCCTATGGGGAAAATCAAACTCCGACATGGTACAAGTTGCAAGATCACCCAGCTAGCCTATGATGGGCTGTCACTAGATAGGCTTAACTGTCAACTTTCCATGGCTGCGTCATTCTCAGCCCGAGCTACACTCAAGAGTACACGATCAATGAAGCGCTAAGGGGAAGTAGAAATCCTGCTTCATACAAGTTGCCGAGTAAGCGATCAATGAAACCCTATGGTGAAAATCAAACTCCGGCATGATACAAGTTGCAAGATCACCCAGCTAGCCTATGATGGGTTGTCACTAGATAGGCTTAACTGTCACTTTCCCATGGCTGCGACCTTCTTAGCCCGAGCTACAATCAAGAGTACACGATCAATGAAACCCTATGGGGGAAAATCAAACTCCGACATGGTACAAGTTGCAAGATCACCCAGCTAGCCTATGATGGGCTGTCACTAGATAGGCTTAACTGTCACTTTCCCATGGCTGCGTCATTCTCAGCCCGATCTTACACTCAGTAGTACACGATCAATGAAGCGCTAAGGGGAAAGTAGAAATCCTGCTTGATACAAGTTGCCGAGTAAGCGATCAATGAAACCCTATGGTGAAAATCAAACTCCGGCATGATACAAGTTGCAAGATCACCCAGCTAGCCTATGATGGGTTGTCACTAGATAGGCTTAACTGTCAACTTTCCCATGGCTGCGACCTTCTCAGCCCGAGCTACACTCAAGAGTACACGATCAATGAAACCCTATGGGGAAAATTCAAACTCGACATGGTAGAAGTTGCAAGCTCACCCAGCTAGCCTATGATGGGCTGTCACTAGATAGGCTTAACTGTTAACTTTCCATGGCTGCGTCATTCTCAGCCCGAGCTACACTCAAGAGTACACGATCAATGAAGCGCTAAGGGGAAAGTAGAAATCCTGCTTCATACAAGTTGCCGAGTAAGCGATCAATGAAACCCTATGTGAAAATCAAACTCCGGCATGATACAAGTTGCAAGATCACCCAGCTAGCCTATGATGGGTTGTCACTAGATAGGCTTAACTGTCAACTTTCCCATGGCTGCGACCTTCTCAGCCCGAGCTACACTCAAGAGTACACGATCAATGAAACCCTATGGGGAAAATCAAACTCCGACATGGTAGAAGTTGCAAGCTCACCCAGCTAGCCTATGATGGGCTGTCACTAGATAGGCTTAACTGTCAACTTTCCCATGGCTGCGTCATTCTCAGCCCGAGCTACACTCAAGAGTACACGATCAATGAAGCGCTAAGGGGAAAGTAGAAATCCTGCTTCATACAAGTTGCCGAGTAAGCGATCAATGAAACCCTATGGTGAAAATCAAACTCCGGCATGATACAAGTTGCAAGATCACCCAGCTAGCCTATGATGGGTTGTCACTAGATAGGCTTAACTGTCAACTTTCCCATGGCTGCGACCTTCTTCAGCCCGAGCTACACTCAAGAGTACACGATCAATGAAACCCTATGGGGAAAATCAAACTCCGACATGGTACAAGTTGCAAGATCACCCAGCTAGCCTATGATGGGCTGTCACTAGATAGGCTTAACTGTCAACTTTCCCATGGCTGCGTCATTCTCAGCCCGAGCTACACTCAAGAGTACACGATCAATGAAGCGCTAAGGGGAAAGTAGAAATCCTGCTTCATACAAGTTGCCGAGTAAGCGATCAATGAACCCTATGGTGAAAATCAAACTCCGGCATGATACAAGTTGCAAGATCACCCAGCTAGCCTATGATGGGTTGTCAGCTAGATAGGGCTTAACTGTCAACTTTCCCATGGCTGCGACCTTCTCAGCCCGAGCTACACTCAAGAGTACACGATCAATGAAACCCTATGGGGAAAATCAAACTCCGACATGGTAGAAGTTGCAAGCTCACCCAGCTAGCCTATGATGGGCTGTCACTAGATAGCTTAACTGTCAACTTTCCCATGCTGCGTCATTCTCAGCCCGATCTACACTCAAGAGTACACGATCAATGAAGCGCTAAGGGGAAAGTAGAAATCCTGCTTGATACAAGTTGCCGGGTAAGCGATCAATGAAACCCTATGGTGAAAATCAATCTTCCGGCATGATACAAGTTGCAAGATCACCCAGCTAGCCTATGATGGGTTGTCACTAGATAGGCTTAACTGTCAACTTTCCCATGGCTGCGTCATTCTCAGCCCGATCTACACTCAGTAGTACACGATCAATGAAGCGCTAAGGGGAAAGTAGAAATCCTGCTTGATACAAGTTGCCGAGTAAGCGATCAATGAAACCCTATGGTGAAATCAAACTCCGGCATGATACAAGTTGCAAGATCACCCAGCTAGCCTATGATGGGTTGTCACTAGATAGGCTTAAACTGTCAACTTTCCCATGGCTGCGACCTTCTCAGCCCGAGCTACACTCAGAGTACACGATCAATGAAACCCTATGGGGAAAATCAAACTCCGACATGGTAGAAGTTGCAAGCTCACCCAGCTAGCCTATGATGGGCTGTCACTAGAATAGGCTTAACTGTCAACTTTCCCATGGCTGCGTCATTCTCAGCCCGAGCTACACTCAAGAGTACACGATCAATGAGCGCTAAGGGGAAAGTAGAATCCTGCTTCATACAAGTTGCCGAGTAATCGATCAATGAAACCTATGGTGAAAATCAAACTCCGGCATGATACAAGTTGCAAGATCACCCAGCTAGCCTATGATGGGTTGTCACTAGATAGGCTTAACTGTCAACTTTCCATGGCTGCGACCTTCTCAGCCCGAGCTACACTCAGAGTACACGATCAATGAACCCTATGGGGAAAATCAAACTCCGACATGGTACAAGTTGGCAAGATCACCCAGCTAGCCTATGATGGGCTGTCACTAGATAGGCTTAACTGTCAACTTTCCCATGGCTGCGTCATTCTCAGCCCGAGCTACACTCAAGAGTACACGATCAATGAAGCGCTAAGGGGAAAGTAGAAATCCTGCTTCATACAAGTTGCCGAGTAAGCGATCAATGAAACCCTATGGTGAAAATCAAACTCCGGCATGATACAAGTTGCAAGATCACCCAGCTAGCCTATGATGGGTTGTCACTATGATAGGCTTAACTGTCAACTTTCCCATGGCTGCGACCTTCTTAGCCCGAGCTACAATCAAGAGTACACGATCAATGAAACCCTATGGGGAAAATCAAACTCCGACATGGTACAAGTTGCAAGATCACCCAGCTAGCCTATGATGGGCTGTCATAGATAGGCTTAACTGTCAACTTTCCATGGCTGCGTCATTCTCAGCCCGATCTACACTCAGTAGTACACGATCAATGAAGCGCTAAGGGGAAAGTAGAAATCCTGCTTGATACAAGTTGCCGAGTAAGCGATCAATGAAATCCTATGGTGAAAATCAACTCCGGCATGATACAAGTTGCAAGATCACCCAGCTAGCCTATGATGGGTTGTCACTAGATAGGCTTAACTGTCAACTTTCCCATGCTGCGACCTTCTCAGCCCGAGCTACACTCAAGAGTACACGATCAATGAAACCCTATGGGGAAAATCAAACTTCTACCATGTCGGAGTTTGATTTTCCCATAGGGTTTCATTGATCGTGTACTCTTGAGTGTAGCTCGGGCTGAGAAGGTCGCAGCCATGGGAAAGTTGACAGTTAAGCCTATCTAGTGACAACCCATCATAGGCTAGCTGGGTGATCTTGCAACTTGTATCATGCCGGAGTTTGATTTTCACCATAGGATTTCATTGATCGCTTACTCGGCAACTTGTATCAAGCAGGATTTCTACTTTCCCCTTAGCGCTTCATTGATCGTGTACTACTGAGTGTAGATCGGGCTGAGAATGACGCAGCCATGGGAAAGTTGACAGTTAAGCCTATCTAGTGACAGCCCATCATAGGCTAGCTGGGTGATCTTGCAACTTGTACCATGTCGGAGTTTGATTTTCCCCATAGGGTTTCATTGATCGTGTACTCTTGATTGTAGCTCGGGCTAAGAAGGTCGCAGCCATGGGAAAGTTGACAGTTAAGCCTATCTAGTGACAACCCATCATAGGCTAGCTGGGTGATCTTGCAACTTGTATCATGCCGGAGTTTGATTTTCACCATAGGGTTTCATTGATCGCTTACTCGGCAACTTGTATGAAGCAGGATTTCTACTTTCCCCTTAGCGCTTCATTGATCGTGTACTCTTGAGTGTAGCTCGGGCTGAGAATGACGCAGCCATGGGAAAGTTGACAGTTAAGCCTATCTAGTGACAGCCCATCATAGGCTAGCTGGGTGATCTTGCAACTTGTACCATGTCGGAGTTTGATTTTCCCCATAGGGTTTCATTGATCGTGTACTCTTGAGTGTAGCTCGGGCTGAGAAGGTCGCAGCCATGGGAAAGTTGACAGTTAAGCCTATCTAGTGACAACCCATCATAGGCTAGCTGGGTGATCTTGCAACTTGTATCATGCCGGAGTTTGATTTTCACCATAGGGTTTCATTGATCGATTACTCGGCAACTTGTATGAAGCAGGATTTCTACTTTCCCTTAGCGCTTCATTGATCGTGTACTCTTGAGTGTAGCTCGGGCTGAGAATGACGCAGCCATGGGAAAGTTGACAGTTAAGCCTATCTAGTGACAGCCCATCATAGGCTAGCTGGGTGAGCTTGCAACTTCTACCATGTCGGAGTTTGATTTTCCCATAGGGTTTCATTGATCGTGTACTCTTGAGTGTAGCTCGGGCTGAGAAGGTCGCAGCCATGGGAAAGTTGACAGTTAAGCCTATCTAGTGACAACCCATCATAGGCTAGCTGGGTGATCTTGCAACTTGTATCATGCCGGAGTTTGATTTTCACCATAGGGTTTCATTGATCGCTTACTCGGCAACTTGTATCAAGCAGGATTTCTACTTTCCCCTTAGCGCTTCATTGATCGTGTACTACTGAGTGTAGATCGGGCTGAGAATGACGCAGCCATGGGAAAGTTGACAGTTAAGCCTATCTAGTGACAACCCATCATAGGCTAGCTGGGTGATCTTGCAACTTGTATCATGCCGGAGATTGATTTTCACCATAGGGTTTCATTGATCGCTTACCCGGCAACTTGTATCAAGCAGGATTTCTACTTTCCCCTTAGCGCTTCATTGATCGTGTACTCTTGAGTGTAGATCGGGCTGAGAATGACGCAGCCATGGGAAAGTTGACAGTTAAGCCTATCTAGTGACAGCCCATCATAGGCTAGCTGGGTGAGCTTGCAACTTCTACCATGTCGGAGTTTGATTTTCCCCATAGGGTTTCATTGATCGTGTACTCTTGAGTGTAGCTCGGGCTGAGAAGGTCGCAGCCATGGGAAAGTTGACAGTTAAGCCTATCTAGTGACAACCCATCATAGGCTAGCTGGGTGATCTTGCAACTTGTATCATGCCGGAGTTTGATTTTCACCATAGGGTTCATTGATCGCTTACTCGGCAACTTGTATGAAGCAGGATTTCTACTTTCCCCTTAGCGCTTCATTGATCGTGTACTCTTGAGTGTAGCTCGGGCTGAGAATGACGCAGCCATGGGAAAGTTGACAGTTAAGCCTATCTAGTGACAGCCCATCATAGGCTAGCTGGGTGATCTTGCAACTTGTACCATGTCGGAGTTTGATTTTCCCATAGGGTTTCATTGATCGTGTACTCTTGAGTGTAGCTCGGGCTGAGAAGGTCGCAGCCATGGGAAAGTTGACAGTTAAGCCTATCTAGTGACAACCCATCATAGGCTAGCTGGGTGATCTTGCAACTTGTATCATGCCGGAGTTTGATTTTCACCATAGGGTTTCATTGATCGCTTACTCGGCAACTTGTATGAAGCAGGATTTCTACTTTCCCCTTAGCGCTTCATTGATCGTGTACTCTTGAGTGTAGCTCGGGCTGAGAATGACGCAGCCATGGGAAAGTTGACAGTTAAGCCTATCTAGTGACAGCCCATCATAGGCTAGCTGGGTGAGCTTGCAACTTCTACCATGTCGGAGTTTGATTTTCCCCATAGGGTTTCATTGATCGTGTACTCTTGAGTGTAGCTCGGGCTGAGAAGGTCGCAGCCATGGGAAAGTTGACAGTTAAGCCTATCTAGTGACAACCCATCATAGGCTAGCTGGGTGATCTTGCAACTTGTATCATGCCGGAGTTTGATTTTCACCATAGGGTTTCATTGATCGCTTACTCGGCAACTTGTATGAAGCAGGATTTCTACTTTCCCCTTAGCGCTTCATTGATCGTGTACTCTTGAGTGTAGCTCGGGCTGAGAATGACGCAGCCATGGGAAAGTTAACAGTTAAGCCTATCTAGTGACAGCCCATCATAGGCTAGCTGGGTGAGCTTGCAACTTCTACCATGTCGGAGTTTGATTTTCCCCATAGGGTTTCATTGATCGTGTACTCTTGAGTGTAGCTCGGGCTGAGAAGGTCGCAGCCATGGGAAAGTTGACAGTTAAGCCTATCTAGTGACAACCCATCATAGGCTAGCTGGGTGATCTTGCAACTTGTATCATGCCGGAGTTTGATTTTCACCATAGGGTTTCATTGATCGCTTACTCGGCAACTTGTATCAAGCAGGATTTCTACTTTCCCCTTAGCGCTTCATTGATCGTGTACTACTGAGTGTAGATCGGGCTGAGAATGACGCAGCCATGGGAAAGTTGACAGTTAAGCCTATCTAGTGACAGCCCATCATAGGCTAGCTGGGTGATCTTGCAACTTGTACCATGTCGGAGTTTGATTTTCCCCATAGGGTTTCATTGATCGTGTACTCTTGATTGTAGCTCGGGCTAAGAAGGTCGCAGCCATGGGAAAGTTGACAGTTAAGCCTATCTAGTGACAACCATCATAGGCTAGCTGGGTGATCTTGCAACTTGTATCATGCCGGAGTTTGATTTTCACCATAGGGTTTCATTGATCGCTTACTCGGCACTTGTATGAAGCAGGATTTCTACTTTCCCCTTAGCGCTTCATTGATCGTGTACTCTTGAGTGTAGCTCGGGCTGAGAATGACGCAGCCATGGGAAAGTTGACAGTTAAGCCTATCTAGTGACAGCCCATCATAGGCTAGCTGGGTGATCTTGCAACTTGTACCATGTCGGAGTTTGATTTTCCCCATAGGGTTTCATTGATCGTGTACTCTTGAGTGTAGCTCGGGCTGAGAAGGTCGCAGCCATGGGAAAGTTGACAGTTAAGCCTATCTAGTGACAACCCATCATAGGCTAGCTGGGTGATCTTGCAACTTGTATCATGCCGGAGTTTGATTTTCACCATAGGGTTTCATTGATCGCTTACTCGGCAACTTGTATGAAGCAGGATTTCTACTTTCCCCTTAGCGCTTCATTGATCGTGTACTCTTGAGTGTAGCTCGGGCTGAGAATGACGCAGCCATGGGAAAGTTGACAGTTAAGCCTATCTAGTGACAGCCCATCATAGGCTAGCTGGGTGAGCTTGCAACTTCTACCATGTCGGAGTTTGATTTTCCCCATAGGGTTTCATTGATCGTGTACTCTTGAGTGTAGCTCGGGCTGAGAAGGTCGCAGCCATGGGAAAGTTGACAGTTAAGCCTATCTAGTGACAACCCATCATAGGCTAGCTGGGTGATCTTGCAACTTGTATCATGCGGAGTTTGATTTTCACCATAGGGTTTCATTGATCGCTTACTCGGCAACTTGTATCAAGCAGGATTTCTACTTTCCCCTTAGCGCTTCATTGATCGTGTACTACTGAGTGTAGATCGGGCTGAGAATGACGCAGCCATGGGAAAGTTGACAGTTAAGCCTATCTAGTGACAACCCATCATAGGCTAGCTGGGTGATCTTGCAACTTGTATCATGCCGGAGATTGATTTTCACCATAGGGTTTCATTGATCGCTTACCCGGCAACTTGTATCAAGCAGGATTTCTACTTTCCCCTTAGCGCTTCATTGATCGTGTACTCTTGAGTGTAGATCGGGCTGAGAATGACGCAGCCATGGGAAAGTTGACAGTTAAGCCTATCTAGTGACAGCCCATCATAGGCTAGCTGGGTGAGCTTGCAACTTCTACCATGTCGGAGTTTGATTTTCCCCATAGGGTTTCATTGATCGTGTACTCTTGAGTGTAGCTCGGGCTGAGAAGGTCGCAGCCATGGGAAAGTTGACAGTTAAGCCTATCTAGTGACAACCCATCATAGGCTAGCTGGGTGATCTTGCAACTTGTATCATGCCGGAGTTTGATTTTCACCATAGGGTTTCATTGATCGCTTACTCGGCAACTTGTATGAAGCAGGATTTCTACTTTCCCCTTAGCGCTTCATTGATCGTGTACTCTTGAGTGTAGCTCGGGCTGAGAATGACGCAGCCATGGGAAAGTTGACAGTTAAGCCTATCTAGTGACAGCCCATCATAGGCTAGCTGGGTGATCTTGCAACTTGTACCATGTCGGAGTTTGATTTTCCCCATAGGGTTTCATTGATCGTGTACTCTTGAGTGTAGCTCGGGCTGAGAAGGTCGCAGCCATGGGAAAGTTGACAGTTAAGCCTATCTAGTGACAACCAATCATAGGCTAGCTGGGTGATCTTGCAACTTGTATCATGCCGGAGTTTGATTTTCACCATAGGGTTTCATTGATCGCTTACTCGGCAACTTGTATGAAGCAGGATTTCTACTTTCCCCTTAGCGCTTCATTGATCGTGTACTCTTGAGTGTAGCTCGGGCTGAGAATGACGCAGCCATGGGAAAGTTGACAGTTAAGCCTATCTAGTGACAGCCCATCATAGGCTAGCTGGGTGAGCTTGCAACTTCTACCATGTCGGAGTTTGATTTTCCCCATAGGGTTTCATTGATCGTGTACTCTTGAGTGTAGCTCGGGCTGAGAAGGTCGCAGCCATGGGAAAGTTGACAGTTAAGCCTATCTAGTGACAACCCATCATAGGCTAGCTGGGTGATCTTGCAACTTGTATCATGCCGGAGTTTGATTTTCACCATAGGGTTTCATTGATCGCTTACTCGGCAACTTGTATCAAGCAGGATTTCTACTTTCCCCTTAGCGCTTCATTGATCGTGTACTACTGAGTGTAGATCGGGCTGAGAATGACGCAGCCATGGGAAAGTTGACAGTTAAGCCTATCTAGTGACAGCCCATCATAGGCTAGCTGGGTGATCTTGCAACTTGTACCATGTCGGAGTTTGATTTTCCCCATAGGGTTTCATTGATCGTGTACTCTTGATTGTAGCTCGGGCTAAGAAGGTCGCAGCCATGGGAAAGTTGACAGTTAAGCCTATCTAGTGACAACCCATCATAGGCTAGCTGGGTGATCTTGCAACTTGTATCATGCCGGAGTTTGATTTTCACCATAGGGTTTCATTGATCGCTTACTCGGCAACTTGTATGAAGCAGGATTTCTACTTTCCCCTTAGCGCTTCATTGATCGTGTACTCTTGAGTGTAGCTCGGGCTGAGAATGACGCAGCCATGGGAAAGTTGACAGTTAAGCCTATCTAGTGACAGCCCATCATAGGCTAGCTGGGTGATCTTGCAACTTGTACCATGTCGGAGTTTGATTTTCCCCATAGGGTTTTATTGATCGTGTACTCTTGAGTGTAGCTCGGGCTGAGAAGGTCGCAGCCATGGGAAAGTTGACAGTTAAGCCTATCTAGTGACAACCCATCATAGGCTAGCTGGGTGATCTTGCAACTTGTATCATGCCGGAGTTTGATTTTCACCATAGGGTTTCATTGATCGCTTACTCGGCAACTTGTATGAAGCAGGATTTCTACTTTCCCCTTAGCGCTTCATTGATCGTGTACTCTTGAGTGTAGCTCGGGCTGAGAATGACGCAGCCATGGGAAAGTTGACAGTTAAGCCTATCTAGTGACAGCCCATCATAGGCTAGCTGGGTGAGCTTGCAACTTCTACCATGTCGGAGTTTGATTTTCCCCATAGGGTTTCATTGATCGTGTACTCTTGAGTGTAGCTCGGGCTGAGAAGGTCGCAGCCATGGGAAAGTTGACAGTTAAGCCTATCTAGTGACAACCCATCATAGGCTAGCTGGGTGATCTTGCAACTTGTATCATGCCGGAGTTTGATTTTCACCATAGGGTTTCATTGATCGCTTACTCGGCAACTTGTATCAAGCAGGATTTCTACTTTCCCCTTAGCGCTTCATTGATCGTGTACTACTGAGTGTAGATCGGGCTGAGAATGACGCAGCCATGGGAAAGTTGACAGTTAAGCCTATCTAGTGACAACCCATCATAGGCTAGCTGGGTGATCTTGCAACTTGTATCATGCCGGAGATTGATTTTCACCATAGGGTTTCATTGATCGCTTACCCGGCAACTTGTATCAAGCAGGATTTCTACTTTCCCCTTAGCGCTTCATTGATCGTGTACTCTTGAGTGTAGCTCGGGCTGAGAATGACGCAGCCATGGGAAAGTTGACAGTTAAGCCTATCTAGTGACAGCCCATCATAGGCTAGCTGGGTGATCTTGCAACTTGTATCATGCCGGAGTTTGATTTTCACCATAGGGTTTCATTGATCGCTTACTCGGCAACCTGTATGAAGCAGGATTTCTACTTTCCCCTTAGCGCTTCATTGATCGTGTACTCTTGAGTGTAGCTCGGGCTGAGAATGACGCAGCCATGGGAAAGTTGACAGTTAAGCCTATCTAGTGACAACCCATCATAGGCTAGCTGGGTGATCTTGCAACTTGTATCATGCCGGAGTTTGATTTTCACCATAGGGTTTCATTGATCGCTTACTCGGCAACCTGTATGAAGCAGGATTTCTACTTTCCCCTTAGCGCTTCATTGATCGTGTACTACTGAGTGTAGATCGGGCTGAGAATGACGCAGCCATGGGAAAGTTGACAGTTAAGCCTATCTAGTGACAACCCATCATAGGCTAGCTGGGTGATCTTGCAACTTGTATCATGCCGGAGTTTGATTTTCACCATAGGGTTTCATTGATCGCTTACTCGGCAACCTGTATGAAGCAGGATTTCTACTTTCCCCTTAGCGCTTCATTGATCGTGTACTCTTGAGTGTAGCTCGGGCTGAGAATGACGCAGCCATGGGAAAGTTGACAGTTAAGCCTATCTAGTGACAGCCCATCATAGGCTAGCTGGGTGAGCTTGCAACTTCTACCATGTCGGAGTTTGATTTTCCCCATAGGGTTTCATTGATCGTGTACTCTTGAGTGTAGCTCGGGCTGAGAAGGTCGCAGCCATGGGAAAGTTGACAGTTAAGCCTATCTAGTGACAACCCATCATAGGCTAGCTGGGTGATCTTGCAACTTGTATCATGCCGGAGTTTGATTTTCACCATAGGGTTTCATTGATCGCTTACTCGGCAACTTGTATGAAGCAGGATTTCTACTTTCCCCTTAGCGCTTCATTGATCGTGTACTCTTGAGTGTAGCTCGGGCTGAGAATGACGCAGCCATGGGAAAGTTGACAGTTAAGCCTATCTAGTGACAGCCCATCATAGGCTAGCTGGGTGAGCTTGCAACTTCTACCATGTCGGAGTTTGATTTTCCCCATAGGGTTTCATTGATCGTGTACTCTTGAGTGTAGCTCGGGCTGAGAAGGTCGCAGCCATGGGAAAGTTGACAGTTAAGCCTATCTAGTGACAACCCATCATAGGCTAGCTGGGTGATCTTGCAACTTGTATCATGCCGGAGATTGATTTTCACCATAGGGTTTCATTGATCGCTTACCCGGCAACTTGTATCAAGCAGGATTTCTACTTTCCCCTTAGCGCTTCATTGATCGTGTACTCTTGAGTGTAGATCGGGCTGAGAATGACGCAGCCATGGGAAAGTTGACAGTTAAGTCTATCTATTGACAGCCCATCATAGGCTAGCTGGGTGATCTTGCAACTTGTACCATGTCGGAGTTTGATTTTCCCCATAGGGTTTCATTGATCGTGTACTCTTGAGTGTAGCTCGGGCTAAGAAGGTCGCAGCCATGGGAAAGTTGACAGTTAAGCCTATCTAGTGACAACCCATCATAGGCTAGCTGGGTGATCTTGCAACTTGTATCATGCCGGAGTTTGATTTTCACCATAGGGTTTCATTGATCGCTTACTCGGCAACTTGTATCAAGCAGGATTTCTACTTTCCCCTTAGCGCTTCATTGATCGTGTACTACTGAGTGTAGATCGGGCTGAGAATGACGCAGCCATGGGAAAGTTGACAGTTAAGCCTATCTAGTGACAGCCCATCATAGGCTAGCTGGGTGATCTTGCAACTTGTACCATGTCGGAGTTTGATTTTCCCCATAGGGTTTCATTGATCGTGTACTTTTGATTGTAGCTCGGGCTAAGAAGGTCGCAGCCATGGGAAAGTTGACAGTTAAGCCTATCTAGTGACAACCCATCATAGGCTAGCTGGGTGATCTTGCAACTTGTATCATGCCGGAGTTTGATTTTCACCATAGGGTTTCATTGATCGCTTACTCGGCAACTTGTATGAAGCAGGATTTCTACTTTCCCCTTAGCGCTTCATTGATCGTGTACTCTTGAGTGTAGCTCGGGCTGAGAATGACGCAGCCATGGGAAAGTTGACAGTTAAGCCTATCTAGTGACAGCCCATCATAGGCTAGCTGGGTGATCTTGCAACTTGTACCATGTCGGAGTTTGATTTTCCCCATAGGGTTTCATTGATCGTGTACTCTTGAGTGTAGCTCGGGCTGAGAAGGTCGCAGCCATGGGAAAGTTGACAGTTAAGCCTATCTAGTGACAACCCATCATAGGCTAGCTGGGTGATCTTGCAACTTGTATCATGCCGGAGTTTGATTTTCACCATAGGGTTTCATTGATCGCTTACTCGGCAACTTGTATGAAGCAGGATTTCTACTTTCCCCTTAGCGCTTCATTGATCGTGTACTCTTGAGTGTAGCTCGGGCTGAGAATGACGCAGCCATGGGAAAGTTGACAGTTAAGCCTATCTAGTGACAGCCCATCATAGGCTAGCTGGGTGAGCTTGCAACTTCTACCATGTCGGAGTTTGATTTTCCCCATAGGGTTTCATTGATCGTGTACTCTTGAGTGTAGCTCGGGCTGAGAAGGTCGCAGCCATGGGAAAGTTGACAGTTAAGCCTATCTAGTGACAACCCATCATAGGCTAGCTGGGTGATCTTGCAACTTGTATCATGCCGGAGATTGATTTTCACCATAGGGTTTCATTGATCGCTAACCCGGCAACTTGTATCAAGCAGGATTTCTACTTTCCCCTTAGCGCTTCATTGATCGTGTACTCTTGAGTGTAGATCGGGCTGAGAATGACGCAGCCATTGGAAAGTTGACAGTTAAGCCTATCTATTGACAGCCCATCATAGGCTAGCTGGGTGATCTTGCAACTTGTACCATGTCGGAGTTTGATTTTCCCCATAGGGTTTCATTGATCGTGTACTCTTGATTGTAGCTCGGGCTAAGAAGGTCGCAGCCATGGGAAAGTTGACAGTTAAGCCTATCTAGTGACAACCCATCATAGGCTAGCTGGGTGATCTTGCAACTTGTATCATGCCGGAGTTTGATTTTCACCATAGGGTTTCATTGATCGCTTACTCGGCAACTTGTATGAAGCAGGATTTCTACTTTCCCCTTAGCGCTTCATTGATCGTGTACTCTTGAGTGTAGCTCGGGCTGAGAATGACGCAGCCATGGGAAAGTTGACAGTTAAGCCTATCTAGTGACAGCCCATCATAGGCTAGCTGGGTGATCTTGCAACTTGTACCATGTCGGAGTTTGATTTTCCCCATAGGGTTTCATTAATCGTGTACTCTTGAGTGTAGCTCGGGCTGAGAAGGTCGCAGCCATGGGAAAGTTGACAGTTAAGCCTATCTAGTGACAACCCATCATAGGCTAGCTGGGTGATCTTGCAACTTGTATCATGCCGGAGTTTGATTTTCCCCATAGGGTTTCATTGATCGCTTACTCGGCAACTTGTATGAAGCAGGATTTCTACTTTCCCCTTAGCGCTTCATTGATCGTGTACTCTTGAGTGTAGCTCGGGCTGAGAATGACGCAGCCATGGGAAAGTTGACAGTTAAGCCTATCTAGTGACAGCCCATCATAGGCTAGCTGGGTGAGCTTGCAACTTCTACCATGTCGGAGTTTGATTTTCCCCATAGGGTTTCATTGATCGTGTACTCTTGAGTGTAGCTCGGGCTGAGAAGGTCGCAGCCATGGGAAAGTTGACAGTTAAGCCTATCTAGTGACAACCCATCATAGGCTAGCTGGGTGATCTTGCAACTTGTATCATGCCGGAGTTTGATTTTCACCATAGGGTTTCATTGATCGCTTACCCGGCAACTTGTATCAAGCAGGATTTCTACTTTCCCCTTAGCGCTTCATTGATCGTGTACTCTTGAGTGTAGATCGGGCTGAGAATGACGCAGCCATGGGAAAGTTGACAGTTAAGCCTATCTAGTGACAGCCCATCATAGGCTAGCTGGGTGAGCTTGCAACTTCTACCATGTCGGAGTTTGATTTTCCCCATAGGGTTTCATTGATCGTGTACTCTTGAGTGTAGCTCGGGCTGAGAAGGTCGCAGCCATGGGAAAGTTGACAGTTAAGCCTATCTAGTGACAACCCATCATAGGCTAGCTGGGTGATCTTGCAACTTGTATCATGCCGGAGTTTGATTTTCACCATAGGGTTTCATTGATCGCTTACTCGGCAACTTGTATGAAGCAGGATTTCTACTTTCCCCTTAGCGCTTCATTGATCGTGTACTCTTGAGTGTAGCTCGGGCTGAGAATGACGCAGCCATGGGAAAGTTGACAGTTAAGCCTATCTAGTGACAGCCCATCATAGGCTAGCTGGGTGATCTTGCAACTTGTACCATGTCGGAGTTTGATTTTCCCCATAGGGTTTCATTGATCGTGTACTCTTGAGTGTAGCTCGGGCTGAGAAGGTCGCAGCCATGGGAAAGTTGACAGTTAAGCCTATCTAGTGACAACCAATCATAGGCTAGCTGGGTGATCTTGCAACTTGTATCATGCCGGAGTTTGATTTTCACCATAGGGTTTCATTGATCGCTTACTCGGCAACTTGTATGAAGCAGGATTTCTACTTTCCCCTTAGCGCTTCATTGATCGTGTACTCTTGAGTGTAGCTCGGGCTGAGAATGACGCAGCCATGGGAAAGTTGACAGTTAAGCCTATCTAGTGACAGCCCATCATAGGCTAGCTGGGTGAGCTTGCAACTTCTACCATGTCGGAGTTTGATTTTCCCCATAGGGTTTCATTGATCGTGTACTCTTGAGTGTAGCTCGGGCTGAGAAGGTCGCAGCCATGGGAAAGTTGACAGTTAAGCCTATCTAGTGACAACCCATCATAGGCTAGCTGGGTGATCTTGCAACTTGTATCATGCCGGAGTTTGATTTTCACCATAGGGTTTCATTGATCGCTTACTCGGCAACTTGTATCAAGCAGGATTTCTACTTTCCCCTTAGCGCTTCATTGATCGTGTACTACTGAGTGTAGATCGGGCTGAGAATGACGCAGCCATGGGAAAGTTGACAGTTAAGCCTATCTAGTGACAGCCCATCATAGGCTAGCTGGGTGATCTTGCAACTTGTACCATGTCGGAGTTTGATTTTCCCCATAGGGTTTCATTGATCGTGTACTCTTGATTGTAGCTCGGGCTAAGAAGGTCGCAGCCATGGGAAAGTTGACAGTTAAGCCTATCTAGTGACAACCCATCATAGGCTAGCTGGGTGATCTTGCAACTTGTATCATGCCGGAGTTTGATTTTCACCATAGGGTTTCATTGATCGCTTACTCGGCAACTTGTATGAAGCAGGATTTCTACTTTCCCCTTAGCGCTTCATTGATCGTGTACTCTTGAGTGTAGCTCGGGCTGAGAATGACGCAGCCATGGGAAAGTTGACAGTTAAGCCTATCTAGTGACAGCCCATCATAGGCTAGCTGGGTGATCTTGCAACTTGTACCATGTCGGAGTTTGATTTTCCCCATAGGGTTTCATTGATCGTGTACTCTTGAGTGTAGCTCGGGCTGAGAAGGTCGCAGCCATGGGAAAGTTGACAGTTAAGCCTATCTAGTGACAACCCATCATAGGCTAGCTGGGTGATCTTGCAACTTGTATCATGCCGGAGTTTGATTTTCACCATAGGGTTTCATTGATCGCTTACTCGGCAACTTGTATGAAGCAGGATTTCTACTTTCCCCTTAGCGCTTCATTGATCGTGTACTCTTGAGTGTAGCTCGGGCTGAGAATGACGCAGCCATGGGAAAGTTGACAGTTAAGCCTATCTAGTGACAGCCCATCATAGGCTAGCTGGGTGAGCTTGCAACTTCTACCATGTCGGAGTTTGATTTTCCCCATAGGGTTTCATTGATCGTGTACTCTTGAGTGTAGCTCGGGCTGAGAAGGTCGCAGCCATGGGAAAGTTGACAGTTAAGCCTATCTAGTGACAACCCATCATAGGCTAGCTGGGTGATCTTGCAACTTGTATCATGCCGGAGTTTGATTTTCACCATAGGGTTTCATTGATCGCTTACTCGGCAACTTGTATCAAGCAGGATTTCTACTTTCCCCTTAGCGCTTCATTGATCGTGTACTACTGAGTGTAGATCGGGCTGAGAATGACGCAGCCATGGGAAAGTTGACAGTTAAGCCTATCTAGTGACAACCCATCATAGGCTAGCTGGGTGATCTTGCAACTTGTATCATGCCGGAGATTGATTTTCACCATAGGGTTTCATTGATCGCTTACCCGGCAACTTGTATCAAGCAGGATTTCTACTTTCCCCTTAGCGCTTCATTGATCGTGTACTCTTGAGTGTAGCTCGGGCTGAGAATGACGCAGCCATGGGAAAGTTGACAGTTAAGCCTATCTAGTGACAGCCCATCATAGGCTAGCTGGGTGATCTTGCAACTTGTATCATGCCGGAGTTTGATTTTCACCATAGGGTTTCATTGATCGCTTACTCGGCAACCTGTATGAAGCAGGATTTCTACTTTCCCCTTAGCGCTTCATTGATCGTGTACTCTTGAGTGTAGCTCGGGCTGAGAATGACGCAGCCATGGGAAAGTTGACAGTTAAGCCTATCTAGTGACAACCCATCATAGGCTAGCTGGGTGATCTTGCAACTTGTATCATGCCGGAGTTTGATTTTCACCATAGGGTTTCATTGATCGCTTACTCGGCAACCTGTATGAAGCAGGATTTCTACTTTCCCCTTAGCGCTTCATTGATCGTGTACTACTGAGTGTAGATCGGGCTGAGAATGACGCAGCCATGGGAAAGTTGACAGTTAAGCCTATCTAGTGACAACCCATCATAGGCTAGCTGGGTGATCTTGCAACTTGTATCATGCCGGAGTTTGATTTTCACCATAGGGTTTCATTGATCGCTTACTCGGCAACCTGTATGAAGCAGGATTTCTACTTTCCCCTTAGCGCTTCATTGATCGTGTACTCTTGAGTGTAGCTCGGGCTGAGAATGACGCAGCCATGGGAAAGTTGACAGTTAAGCCTATCTAGTGACAGCCCATCATAGGCTAGCTGGGTGAGCTTGCAACTTCTACCATGTCGGAGTTTGATTTTCCCCATAGGGTTTCATTGATCGTGTACTCTTGAGTGTAGCTCGGGCTGAGAAGGTCGCAGCCATGGGAAAGTTGACAGTTAAGCCTATCTAGTGACAACCCATCATAGGCTAGCTGGGTGATCTTGCAACTTGTATCATGCCGGAGTTTGATTTTCACCATAGGGTTTCATTGATCGCTTACTCGGCAACTTGTATGAAGCAGGATTTCTACTTTCCCCTTAGCGCTTCATTGATCGTGTACTCTTGAGTGTAGCTCGGGCTGAGAATGACGCAGCCATGGGAAAGTTGACAGTTAAGCCTATCTAGTGACAGCCCATCATAGGCTAGCTGGGTGAGCTTGCAACTTCTACCATGTCGGAGTTTGATTTTCCCCATAGGGTTTCATTGATCGTGTACTCTTGAGTGTAGCTCGGGCTGAGAAGGTCGCAGCCATGGGAAAGTTGACAGTTAAGCCTATCTAGTGACAACCCATCATAGGCTAGCTGGGTGATCTTGCAACTTGTATCATGCCGGAGATTGATTTTCACCATAGGGTTTCATTGATCGCTTACCCGGCAACTTGTATCAAGCAGGATTTCTACTTTCCCCTTAGCGCTTCATTGATCGTGTACTCTTGAGTGTAGATCGGGCTGAGAATGACGCAGCCATGGGAAAGTTGACAGTTAAGCCTATCTATTGACAGCCCATCATAGGCTAGCTGGGTGATCTTGCAACTTGTACCATGTCGGAGTTTGATTTTCCCCATAGGGTTTCATTGATCGTGTACTCTTGAGTGTAGCTCGGGCTAAGAAGGTCGCAGCCATGGGAAAGTTGACAGTTAAGCCTATCTAGTGACAACCCATCATAGGCTAGCTGGGTGATCTTGCAACTTGTATCATGCCGGAGTTTGATTTTCACCATAGGGTTTCATTGATCGCTTACTCGGCAACTTGTATCAAGCAGGATTTCTACTTTCCCCTTAGCGCTTCATTGATCGTGTACTACTGAGTGTAGATCGGGCTGAGAATGACGCAGCCATGGGAAAGTTGACAGTTAAGCCTATCTAGTGACAGCCCATCATAGGCTAGCTGGGTGATCTTGCAACTTGTACCATGTCGGAGTTTGATTTTCCCCATAGGGTTTCATTGATCGTGTACTTTTGATTGTAGCTCGGGCTAAGAAGGTCGCAGCCATGGGAAAGTTGACAGTTAAGCCTATCTAGTGACAACCCATCATAGGCTAGCTGGGTGATCTTGCAACTTGTATCATGCCGGAGTTTGATTTTCACCATAGGGTTTCATTGATCGCTTACTCGGCAACTTGTATGAAGCAGGATTTCTACTTTCCCCTTAGCGCTTCATTGATCGTGTACTCTTGAGTGTAGCTCGGGCTGAGAATGACGCAGCCATGGGAAAGTTGACAGTTAAGCCTATCTAGTGACAGCCCATCATAGGCTAGCTGGGTGATCTTGCAACTTGTACCATGTCGGAGTTTGATTTTCCCCATAGGGTTTCATTGATCGTGTACTCTTGAGTGTAGCTCGGGCTGAGAAGGTCGCAGCCATGGGAAAGTTGACAGTTAAGCCTATCTAGTGACAACCCATCATAGGCTAGCTGGGTGATCTTGCAACTTGTATCATGCCGGAGTTTGATTTTCACCATAGGGTTTCATTGATCGCTTACTCGGCAACTTGTATGAAGCAGGATTTCCACTTTCCCCTTAGCGCTTCATTGATCGTGTACTCTTGAGTGTAGCTCGGGCTGAGAATGACGCAGCCATGGGAAAGTTGACAGTTAAGCCTATCTAGTGACAGCCCATCATAGGCTAGCTGGGTGAGCTTGCAACTTCTACCATGTCGGAGTTTGATTTTCCCCATAGGGTTTCATTGATCGTGTACTCTTGAGTGTAGCTCGGGCTGAGAAGGTCGCAGCCATGGGAAAGTTGACAGTTAAGCCTATCTAGTGACAACCCATCATAGGCTAGCTGGGTGATCTTGCAACTTGTATCATGCCGGAGATTGATTTTCACCATAGGGTTTCATTGATCGCTAACCCGGCAACTTGTATCAAGCAGGATTTCTACTTTCCCCTTAGCGCTTCATTGATCGTGTACTCTTGAGTGTAGATCGGGCTGAGAATGACGCAGCCATTGGAAAGTTGACAGTTAAGCCTATCTATTGACAGCCCATCATAGGCTAGCTGGGTGATCTTGCAACTTGTACCATGTCGGAGTTTGATTTTCCCCATAGGGTTTCATTGATCGTGTACTCTTGATTGTAGCTCGGGCTAAGAAGGTCGCAGCCATGGGAAAGTTGACAGTTAAGCCTATCTAGTGACAACCCATCATAGGCTAGCTGGGTGATCTTGCAACTTGTATCATGCCGGAGTTTGATTTTCACCATAGGGTTTCATTGATCGCTTACTCGGCAACTTGTATGAAGCAGGATTTCTACTTTCCCCTTAGCGCTTCATTGATCGTGTACTCTTGAGTGTAGCTCGGGCTGAGAATGACGCAGCCATGGGAAAGTTGACAGTTAAGCCTATCTAGTGACAGCCCATCATAGGCTAGCTGGGTGATCTTGCAACTTGTACCATGTCGGAGTTTGATTTTCCCCATAGGGTTTCATTGATCGTGTACTCTTGAGTGTAGCTCGGGCTGAGAAGGTCGCAGCCATGGGAAAGTTGACAGTTAAGCCTATCTAGTGACAACCCATCATAGGCTAGCTGGGTGATCTTGCAACTTGTATCATGCCGGAGTTTGATTTTCCCCATAGGGTTTCATTGATCGCTTACTCGGCAACTTGTATGAAGCAGGATTTCTACTTTCCCCTTAGCGCTTCATTGATCGTGTACTCTTGAGTGTAGCTCGGGCTGAGAATGACGCAGCCATGGGAAAGTTGACAGTTAAGCCTATCTAGTGACAGCCCATCATAGGCTAGCTGGGTGAGCTTGCAACTTCTACCATGTCGGAGTTTGATTTTCCCCATAGGGTTTCATTGATCGTGTACTCTTGAGTGTAGCTCGGGCTGAGAAGGTCGCAGCCATGGGAAAGTTGACAGTTAAGCCTATCTAGTGACAACCCATCATAGGCTAGCTGGGTGATCTTGCAACTTGTATCATGCCGGAGTTTGATTTTCACCATAGGGTTTCATTGATCGCTTACTCGGCAACTTGTATGAAGCAGGATTTCTACTTTCCCCTTAGCGCTTCATTGATCGTGTACTCTTGAGTGTAGCTCGGGCTGAGAATGACGCAGCCATGGGAAAGTTGACAGTTAAGCCTATCTAGTGACAGCCCATCATAGGCTAGCTGGGTGAGCTTGCAACTTGTACCATGTCGGAGTTTGATTTTCCCCATAGGGTTTCATTGATCGTGTACTCTTGAGTGTAGCTCGGGCTGAGAAGGTCGCAGCCATGGGAAAGTTGACAGTTAAGCCTATCTAGTGACAACCCATCATAGGCTAGCTGGGTGATCTTGCAACTTGTATCATGCCGGAGATTGATTTTCACCATAGGGTTTCATTGATCGCTTACCCGGCAACTTGTTTTAAGCAGGATTTCTACTTTCCCCTTAGCGCTTCATTGATCGTGTACTCTTGAGTGTAGATCGGGCTGAGAATGATGCAGCCATGGGAAAGTTGACAGTTAAGCTTATCTATTGACAGCCCATCATAGGCTAGCTGGGTGATCTTGCAACTTGTACCATGTCGGAGTTTGATTTTCCCCATAGGGTTTCATTGATCGTGTACTCTTGAGTGTAGCTCGGGCTAAGAAGGTCGCAGCCATGGGAAAGTTGACAGTTAAGCCTATCTAGTGACAACCCATCATAGGCTAGCTGGGTGATCTTGCAACTTGTATCATGCCGGAGTTTGATTTTCACCATAGGGTTTCATTGATCGCTTACTCGGCAACTTGTATGAAGCAGGATTTCTACTTTCCCCTTAGCGCTTCATTGATCGTGTACTCTTGAGTGTAGCTCGGGCTGAGAATGACGCAGCCATGGGAAAGTTGACAGTTAAGCCTATCTAGTGACAGCCCATCATAGGCTAGCTGGGTGAGCTTGCAACTTCTACCATGTCGGAGTTTGATTTTCCCCATAGGGTTTCATTGATCGTGTACTCTTGAGTGTAGCTCGGGCTGAGAAGGTCGCAGCCATGGGAAAGTTGACAGTTAAGCCTATCTAGTGACAACCCATCATAGGCTAGCTGGGTGATCTTGCAACTTGTATCATGCCGGAGATTGATTTTCACCATAGGGTTTCATTGATCGCTTACCCGGCAACTTGTATCAAGCAGGATTTCTACTTTCCCCTTAGCGCTTCATTGATCGTGTACTCTTGAGTGTAGATCGGGCTGAGAATGACGCAGCCATGGGAAAGTTGACAGTTAAGCCTATCTATTGACAGCCCATCATAGGCTAGCTGGGTGATCTTGCAACTTGTACCATGTCGGAGTTTGATTTTCCCCATAGGGTTTCATTGATCGTGTACTCTTGAGTGTAGCTCGGGCTAAGAAGGTCGCAGCCATGGGAAAGTTGACAGTTAACCCTATCTAGTGACAACCCATCATAGGCTAGCTGGGTGATCTTGCAACTTGTATCATGCCGGAGTTTGATTTTCACCATAGGGTTTCATTGATCGCTTACTCGGCAACTTGTATGAAGCAGGATTTCTACTTTCCCCTTAGCGCTTCATTGATCGTGTACTCTTGAGTGTAGCTCGGGCTGAGAATGACGCAGCCATGGGAAAGTTGACAGTTAAGCCTATCTAGTGACAGCCCATCATAGGCTAGCTGGGTGATCTTGCAACTTGTACCATGTCGGAGTTTGATTTTCCCCATAGGGTTTCATTGATCGTGTACTCTTGAGTGTAGCTCGGGCTGAGAAGGTCGCAGCCATGGGAAAGTTGACAGTTAAGCCTATCTAGTGACAACCCATCATAGGCTAGCTGGGTGATCTTGCAACTTGTATCATGCCGGAGTTTGATTTTCACCATAGGGTTTCATTGATCGCTTACTCGGCAACTTGTATGAAGCAGGATTTCTACTTTCCCCTTAGCGCTTCATTGATCGTGTACTCTTGAGTGTAGCTCGGGCTGAGAATGACGCAGCCATGGGAAAGTTGACAGTTAAGCCTATCTAGTGACAGCCCATCATAGGCTAGCTGGGTGAGCTTGCAACTTCTACCATGTCGGAGTTTGATTTTCCCCATAGGGTTTCATTGATCGTGTACTCTTGAGTGTAGCTCGGGCTGAGAAGGTCGCAGCCATGGGAAAGTTGACAGTTAAGCCTATCTAGTGACAACCCATCATAGGCTAGCTGGGTGATCTTGCAACTTGTATCATGCCGGAGTTTGATTTTCACCATAGGGTTTCATTGATCGCTTACTCGGCAACTTGTATCAAGCAGGATTTCTACTTTCCCCTTAGCGCTTCATTGATCGTGTACTACTGAGTGTAGATCGGGCTGAGAATGACGCAGCCATGGGAAAGTTGACAGTTAAGCCTATCTAGTGACAGCCCATCATAGGCTAGCTGGGTGATCTTGCAACTTGTACCATGTCGGAGTTTGATTTTCCCCATAGGGTTTCATTGATCGTGTACTCTTGATTGTAGCTCGGGCTAAGAAGGTCGCAGCCATGGGAAAGTTGACAGTTAAGCCTATCTAGTGACAACCCATCATAGGCTAGCTGGGTGATCTTGCAACTTGTATCATGCCGGAGTTTGATTTTCACCATAGGGTTTCATTGATCGCTTACTCGGCAACTTGTATGAAGCAGGATTTCTACTTTCCCCTTAGCGCTTCATTGATCGTGTACTCTTGAGTGTAGCTCGGGCTGAGAATGACGCAGCCATGGGAAAGTTGACAGTTAAGCCTATCTAGTGACAGCCCATCATAGGCTAGCTGGGTGATCTTGCAACTTGTACCATGTCGGAGTTTGATTTTCCCCATAGGGTTTCATTGATCGTGTACTCTTGAGTGTAGCTCGGGCTGAGAAGGTCGCAGCCATGGGAAAGTTGACAGTTAAGCCTATCTAGTGACAACCCATCATAGGCTAGCTGGGTGATCTTGCAACTTGTATCATGCCGGAGTTTGATTTTCACCATAGGGTTTCATTGATCGCTTACTCGGCAACTTGTATGAAGCAGGATTTCTACTTTCCCCTTAGCGCTTCATTGATCGTGTACTCTTGAGTGTAGCTCGGGCTGAGAATGACGCAGCCATGGGAAAGTTGACAGTTAAGCCTATCTAGTGACAGCCCATCATAGGCTAGCTGGGTGAGCTTGCAACTTCTACCATGTCGGAGTTTGATTTTCCCCATAGGGTTTCATTGATCGTGTACTCTTGAGTGTAGCTCGGGCTGAGAAGGTCGCAGCCATGGGAAAGTTGACAGTTAAGCCTATCTAGTGACAACCCATCATAGGCTAGCTGGGTGATCTTGCAACTTGTATCATGCCGGAGTTTGATTTTCACCATAGGGTTTCATTGATCGCTTACTCGGCAACTTGTATCAAGCAGGATTTCTACTTTCCCCTTAGCGCTTCATTGATCGTGTACTACTGAGTGTAGATCGGGCTGAGAATGACGCAGCCATGGGAAAGTTGACAGTTAAGCCTATCTAGTGACAACCCATCATAGGCTAGCTGGGTGATCTTGCAACTTGTATCATGCCGGAGATTGATTTTCACCATAGGGTTTCATTGATCGCTTACCCGGCAACTTGTATCAAGCAGGATTTCTACTTTCCCCTTAGCGCTTCATTGATCGTGTACTCTTGAGTGTAGATCGGGCTGAGAATGACGCAGCCATGGGAAAGTTGACAGTTAAGCCTATCTAGTGACAGCCCATCATAGGCTAGCTGGGTGAGCTTGCAACTTCTACCATGTCGGAGTTTGATTTTCCCCATAGGGTTTCATTGATCGTGTACTCTTGAGTGTAGCTCGGGCTGAGAAGGTCGCAGCCATGGGAAAGTTGACAGTTAAGCCTATCTAGTGACAACCCATCATAGGCTAGCTGGGTGATCTTGCAACTTGTATCATGCCGGAGTTTGATTTTCACCATAGGGTTTCATTGATCGCTTACTCGGCAACTTGTATGAAGCAGGATTTCTACTTTCCCCTTAGCGCTTCATTGATCGTGTACTCTTGAGTGTAGCTCGGGCTGAGAATGACGCAGCCATGGGAAAGTTGACAGTTAAGCCTATCTAGTGACAGCCCATCATAGGCTAGCTGGGTGATCTTGCAACTTGTACCATGTCGGAGTTTGATTTTCCCCATAGGGTTTCATTGATCGTGTACTCTTGAGTGTAGCTCGGGCTGAGAAGGTCGCAGCCATGGGAAAGTTGACAGTTAAGCCTATCTAGTGACAACCCATCATAGGCTAGCTGGGTGATCTTGCAACTTGTATCATGCCGGAGTTTGATTTTCACCATAGGGTTTCATTGATCGCTTACTCGGCAACTTGTATGAAGCAGGATTTCTACTTTCCCCTTAGCGCTTCATTGATCGTGTACTCTTGAGTGTAGCTCGGGCTGAGAATGACGCAGCCATGGGAAAGTTGACAGTTAAGCCTATCTAGTGACAGCCCATCATAGGCTAGCTGGGTGAGCTTGCAACTTCTACCATGTCGGAGTTTGATTTTCCCCATAGGGTTTCATTGATCGTGTACTCTTGAGTGTAGCTCGGGCTGAGAAGGTCGCAGCCATGGGAAAGTTGACAGTTAAGCCTATCTAGTGACAACCCATCATAGGCTAGCTGGGTGATCTTGCAACTTGTATCATGCCGGAGTTTGATTTTCACCATAGGGTTTCATTGATCGCTTACTCGGCAACTTGTATCAAGCAGGATTTCTACTTTCCCCTTAGCGCTTCATTGATCGTGTACTCTTGAGTGTAGCTCGGGCTGAGAATGACGCAGCCATGGGAAAGTTGACAGTTAAGCCTATCTAGTGACAGCCCATCATAGGCTAGCTGGGTGAGCTTGCAACTTCTACCATGTCGGAGTTTGATTTTCCCCATAGGGTTTCATTGATCGTGTACTCTTGAGTGTAGCTCGGGCTGAGAAGGTCGCAGCCATGGGAAAGTTGACAGTTAAGCCTATCTAGTGACAACCCATCATAGGCGAGCTGGGTGATCTTGCAACTTGTATCATGCCGGAGTTTGATTTTCACCATAGGGTTTCATTGATCGCTTACTCGGCAACTTGTATCAAGCAGGATTTCTACTTTCCCCTTAGCGCTTCATTGATCGTGTACTACTGAGTGTAGATCGGGCTGAGAATGACGCAGCCATGGGAAAGTTGACAGTTAAGCCTATCTAGTGACAACCCATCATAGGCTAGCTGGGTGATCTTGCAACTTGTATCATGCCGGAGATTGATTTTCACCATAGGGTTTCATTGATCGCTTACCCGGCAACTTGTATCAAGCAGGATTTCTACTTTCCCCTTAGCGCTTCATTGATCGTGTACTCTTGAGTGTAGATCGGGCTGAGAATGACGCAGCCATGGGAAAGTTGACAGTTAAGCCTATCTATTGACAGCCCATCATAGGCTAGCTGGGTGATCTTGCAACTTGTAACATGTCGGAGTTTGATTTTCCCCATAGGGTTTCATTGATCGTGTACTCTTGATTGTAGCTCGGGCTAAGAAGGTCGCAGCCATGGGAAAGTTGACAGTTAAGCCTATCTAGTGACAACCCATCATAGGCTAGCTGGGTGATCTTGCAACTTGTATCATGCCGGAGTTTGATTTTCACCATAGGGTTTCATTGATCGCTTACTCGGCAACTTGTATGAAGCAGGATTTCTACTTTCCCCTTAGCGCTTTATTGATCGTGTACTCTTGAGTGTAGCTCGGGCTGAGAATGACGCAGCCATGGGAAAGTTGACAGTTAAGCCTATCTAGTGACAGCCCATCATAGGCTAGCTGGGTGATCTTGCAACTTGTACCATGTCGGAGTTTGATTTTCCCCATAGGGTTTCATTGATCGTGTACTCTTGAGTGTAGCTCGGGCTGAGAAGGTCGCAGCCATGGGAAAGTTGACAGTTAAGCCTATCTAGTGACAACCCATCATAGGCTAGCTGGGTGATCTTGCAACTTGTATCATGCCGGAGTTTGATTTTCACCATAAAGTTTCATTGATCGCTTACTCGGCAACTTGTATGAAGCAGGATTTCTACTTTCCCCTTAGCGCTTCATTGATCGTGTACTCTTGAGTGTAGCTCGGGCTGAGAATGACGCAGCCATGGGAAAGTTGACAGTTAAGCCTATCTAGTGACAGCCCATCATAGGCTAGCTGGGTGATCTTGCAACTTGTACCATGTCGGAGTTTGATTTTCCCCATAGGGTTTCATTGATCGTGTACTCTTGAGTGTAGCTCGGGCTGAGAAGGTCGCAGCCATGGGAAAGTTGACAGTTAAGCCTATCTAGTGACAACCCATCATAGGCTAGCTGGGTGATCTTGCAACTTGTATCATGCCGGAGTTTGATTTTCACCATAGGGTTTCATTGATCGCTTACTCGGCAACTTGTATGAAGCAGGATTTCTACTTTCCCCTTAGCGCTTCATTGATCGTGTACTCTTGAGTGTAGCTCGGGCTGAGAATGACGCAGCCATGGGAAAGTTGACAGTTAAGCCTATCTAGTGACAGCCCATCATAGGCTAGCTGGGTGAGCTTGCAACTTCTACCATGTCGGAGTTTGATTTTCCCCATAGGGTTTCATTGATCGTGTACTCTTGAGTGTAGCTCGGGCTGAGAAGGTCGCAGCCATGGGAAAGTTGACAGTTAAGCCTATCTAGTGACAACCCATCATAGGCTAGCTGGGTGATCTTGCAACTTGTATCATGCCGGAGTTTGATTTTCACCATAGGGTTTCATTGATCGCTTACTCGGCAACTTGTATCAAGCAGGATTTCTACTTTCCCCTTAGCGCTTCATTGATCGTGTACTCTTGAGTGTAGCTCGGGCTGAGAATGACGCAGCCATGGGAAAGTTGACAGTTAAGCCTATCTAGTGACAGCCCATCATAGGCTAGCTGGGTGAGCTTGCAACTTCTACCATGTCGGAGTTTGATTTTCCCCATAGGGTTTCATTGATCGTGTACTCTTGAGTGTAGCTCGGGCTGAGAAGGTCGCAGCCATGGGAAAGTTGACAGTTAAGCCTATCTAGTGACAACCCATCATAGGCGAGCTGGGTGATCTTGCAACTTGTATCATGCCGGAGTTTGATTTTCACCATAGGGTTTCATTGATCGCTTACTCGGCAACTTGTATCAAGCAGGATTTCTACTTTCCCCTTAGCGCTTCATTGATCGTGTACTACTGAGTGTAGATCGGGCTGAGAATGACGCAGCCATGGGAAAGTTGACAGTTAAGCCTATCTAGTGACAACCCATCATAGGCTAGCTGGGTGATCTTGCAACTTGTATCATGCCGGAGATTGATTTTCACCATAGGGTTTCATTGATCGCTTACCCGGCAACTTGTATCAAGCAGGATTTCTACTTTCCCCTTAGCGCTTCATTGATCGTGTACTCTTGAGTGTAGATCGGGCTGAGAATGACGCAGCCATGGGAAAGTTGACAGTTAAGCCTATCTATTGACAGCCCATCATAGGCTAGCTGGGTGATCTTGCAACTTGTAACATGTCGGAGTTTGATTTTCCCCATAGGGTTTCATTGATCGTGTACTCTTGATTGTAGCTCGGGCTAAGAAGGTCGCAGCCATGGGAAAGTTGACAGTTAAGCCTATCTAGTGACAACCCATCATAGGCTAGCTGGGTGATCTTGCAACTTGTATCATGCCGGAGTTTGATTTTCACCATAGGGTTTCATTGATCGCTTACTCGGCAACTTGTATGAAGCAGGATTTCTACTTTCCCCTTAGCGCTTTATTGATCGTGTACTCTTGAGTGTAGCTCGGGCTGAGAATGACGCAGCCATGGGAAAGTTGACAGTTAAGCCTATCTAGTGACAGCCCATCATAGGCTAGCTGGGTGATCTTGCAACTTGTACCATGTCGGAGTTTGATTTTCCCCATAGGGTTTCATTGATCGTGTACTCTTGAGTGTAGCTCGGGCTGAGAAGGTCGCAGCCATGGGAAAGTTGACAGTTAAGCCTATCTAGTGACAACCCATCATAGGCTAGCTGGGTGATCTTGCAACTTGTATCATGCCGGAGTTTGATTTTCACCATAAAGTTTCATTGATCGCTTACTCGGCAACTTGTATGAAGCAGGATTTCTACTTTCCCCTTAGCGCTTCATTGATCGTGTACTCTTGAGTGTAGCTCGGGCTGAGAATGACGCAGCCATGGGAAAGTTGACAGTTAAGCCTATCTAGTGACAGCCCATCATAGGCTAGCTGGGTGATCTTGCAACTTGTACCATGTCGGAGTTTGATTTTCCCCATAGGGTTTCATTGATCGTGTACTCTTGAGTGTAGCTCGGGCTGAGAAGGTCGCAGCCATGGGAAAGTTGACAGTTAAGCCTATCTAGTGACAACCCATCATAGGCTAGCTGGGTGATCTTGCAACTTGTATCATGCCGGAGATTGATTTTCACCATAGGGTTTCATTGATCGCTTACCCGGCAACTTGTTTCAAGCAGGATTTCTACTTTCCCCTTAGCGCTTCATTGATCGTGTACTCTTGAGTGTAGATCGGGCTGAGAATGACGCAGCCATGGGAAAGTTGACAGTTAAGCTTATCTATTGACAGCCCATCATAGGCTAGCTGGGTGATCTTGCAACTTGTACCATGTCGGAGTTTGATTTTCCCCATAGGGTTTCATTGATCGTGTACTCTTGAGTGTAGCTCGGGCTAAGAAGGTCGCAGCCATGGGAAAGTTGACAGTTAAGCCTATCTAGTGACAACCCATCATAGGCTAGCTGGGTGATCTTGCAACTTGTATCATGCCGGAGTTTGATTTTCACCATAGGGTTTCATTGATCGCTTACTCGGCAACTTGTATGAAGCAGGATTTCTACTTTCCCCTTAGCGCTTCATTGATCGTGTACTCTTGAGTGTAGCTCGGGCTGAGAATGACGCAGCCATGGGAAAGTTGACAGTTAAGCCTATCTAGTGACAGCCCATCATAGGCTAGCTGGGTGAGCTTGCAACTTCTACCATGTCGGAGTTTGATTTTCCCCATAGGGTTTCATTGATCGTGTACTCTTGAGTGTAGCTCGGGCTGAGAAGGTCGCAGCCATGGGAAAGTTGACAGTTAAGCCTATCTAGTGACAACCCATCATAGGCTAGCTGGGTGATCTTGCAACTTGTATCATGCCGGAGTTTGATTTTCACCATAGGGTTTCATTGATCGCTTACTCGGCAACTTGTATCAAGCAGGATTTCTACTTTCCCCTTAGCGCTTCATTGATCGTGTACTACTGAGTGTAGATCGGGCTGAGAATGACGCAGCCATGGGAAAGTTGACAGTTAAGCCTATCTAGTGACAACCCATCATAGGCTAGCTGGGTGATCTTGCAACTTGTATCATGCCGGAGATTGATTTTCACCATAGGGTTTCATTGATCGCTTACCCGGCAACTTGTATCAAGCAGGATTTCTACTTTCCCCTTAGCGCTTCATTGATCGTGTACTCTTGAGTGTAGCTCGGGCTGAGAATGACGCAGCCATGGGAAAGTTGACAGTTAAGCCTATCTAGTGACAGCCCATCATAGGCTAGCTGGGTGAGCTTGCAACTTCTACCATGTCGGAGTTTGATTTTCCCCATAGGGTTTCATTGATCGTGTACTCTTGAGTGTAGCTCGGGCTGAGAAGGTCGCAGCCATGGGAAAGTTGACAGTTAAGCCTATCTAGTGACAACCCATCATAGGCTAGCTGGGTGATCTTGCAACTTGTATCATGCCGGAGATTGATTTTCACCATAGGGTTTCATTGATCGCTTACCCGGCAACTTGTATCAAGCAGGATTTCTACTTTCCCCTTAGCGCTTCATTGATCGTGTACTCTTGAGTGTAGATCGGGCTGAGAATGACGCAGCCATGGGAAAGTTGACAGTTAAGCCTATCTATTGACAGCCCATCATAGGCTAGCTGGGTGATCTTGCAACTTGTACCATGTCGGAGTTTGATTTTCCCCATAGGGTTTCATTGATCGTGTACTCTTGAGTGTAGCTCGGGCTAAGAAGGTCGCAGCCATGGGAAAGTTGACAGTTAAGCCTATCTAGTGACAACCCATCATAGGCTAGCTGGGTGATCTTGCAACTTGTATCATGCCGGAGTTTGATTTTCACCATAGGGTTTCATTGATCGCTTACTCGGCAACTTGTATGAAGCAGGATTTCTACTTTCCCCTTAGCGCTTCATTGATCGTGTACTCTTGAGTGTAGCTCGGGCTGAGAATGACGCAGCCATGGGAAAGTTGACAGTTAAGCCTATCTAGTGACAGCCCATCATAGGCTAGCTGGGTGATCTTGCAACTTGTACCATGTCGGAGTTTGATTTTCCCCATAGGGTTTCATTGATCGTGTACTCTTGAGTGTAGCTCGGGCTGAGAAGGTCGCAGCCATGGGAAAGTTGACAGTTAAGCCTATCTAGTGACAACCCATCATAGGCTAGCTGGGTGATCTTGCAACTTGTATCATGCCGGAGATTGATTTTCACCATAGGGTTTCATTGATCGCTTACCCGGCAACTTGTATCAAGCAGGATTTCTACTTTCCCCTTAGCGCTTCATTGATCGTGTACTCTTGAGTGTAGATCGGGCTGAGAATGACGCAGCCATGGGAAAGTTGACAGTTAAGCCTATCTATTGACAGCCCATCATAGGCTAGCTGGGTGATCTTGCAACTTGTACCATGTCGGAGTTTGATTTTCCCCATAGGGTTTCATTGATCGTGTACTCTTGAGTGTAGCTCGGGCTAAGAAGGTCGCAGCCATGGGAAAGTTGACAGTTAAGCCTATCTAGTGACAACCCATCATAGGCTAGCTGGGTGATCTTGCAACTTGTATCATGCCGGAGTTTGATTTTCACCATAGGGTTTCATTGATCGCTTACTCGGCAACTTGTATGAAGCAGGATTTCTACTTTCCCCTTAGCGCTTCATTGATCGTGTACTCTTGAGTGTAGCTCGGGCTGAGAATGACGCAGCCATGGGAAAGTTGACAGTTAAGCCTATCTAGTGACAGCCCATCATAGGCTAGCTGGGTGAGCTTGCAACTTCTACCATGTCGGAGTTTGATTTTCCCCATAGGGTTTCATTGATCGTGTACTCTTGAGTGTAGCTCGGGCTGAGAAGGTCGCAGCCATGGGAAAGTTGACAGTTAAGCCTATCTAGTGACAACCCATCATAGGCTAGCTGGGTGATCTTGCAACTTGTATCATGCCGGAGTTTGATTTTCACCATAGGGTTTCATTGATCGCTTACTCGGCAACCTGTATGAAGCAGGATTTCTACTTTCCCCTTAGCGCTTCATTGATCGTGTACTCTTGAGTGTAGCTCGGGCTGAGAATGACGCAGCCATGGGAAAGTTGACAGTTAAGCCTATCTAGTGACAGCCCATCATAGGCTAGCTGGGTGAGCTTGCAACTTCTACCATGTCGGAGTTTGATTTTCCCCATAGGGTTTCATTGATCGTGTACTCTTGAGTGTAGCTCGGGCTGAGAAGGTCGCAGCCATGGGAAAGTTGACAGTTAAGCCTATCTAGTGACAACCCATCATAGGCTAGCTGGGTGATCTTGCAACTTGTATCATGCCGGAGTTTGATTTTCACCATAGGGTTTCATTGATCGCTTACTCGGCAACTTGTATCAAGCAGGATTTCTACTTTCCCCTTAGCGCTTCATTGATCGTGTACTCTTGAGTGTAGATCGGGCTGAGAATGACGCAGCCATGGGAAAGTTGACAGTTAAGCCTATCTAGTGACAGCCCATCATAGGCTAGCTGGGTGATCTTGCAACTTGTACCATGTCGGAGTTTGATTTTCCCCATAGGGTTTCATTGATCGTGTACTCTTGAGTGTAGCTTGGGCTGAGAAGGTCGCAGCCATGTGAAAGTTGACAGTTAAGCCTATCTAGTGACAACCCATCATAGGCTAGCTGGGTGATCTTGCAACTTGTATCATGCCGGAGTTTGATTTTCACCATAGGGTTTCATTGATCGCTTACTCGGCAACTTGTATGAAGCAGGATTTCTACTTTCCCCTTAGCGCTTCATTGATCATGTACTCTTGAGTGTAGCTCGGGCTGAGAATGACGCAGCCATGGGAAAGTTGACAGTTAAGCCTATCTAGTGACAGCCCATCATAGGCTAGCTGGGTGAGCTTGCAACTTCTACCATGTCGGAGTTTGATTTTCCCCATAGGGTTTCATTGATCGTGTACTCTTGAGTGTAGCTCGGGCTGAGAAGGTCGCAGCCATGGGAAAGTTGACAGTTAAGCCTATCTAGTGACAACCCATCATAGGCTAGCTGGGTGATCTTGCAACTTGTATCATGCCGGAGTTTGATTTTCACCATAGGGTTTCATTGATCGCTTACTCGGCAACTTGTATGAAGCAGGATTTCTACTTTCCCCTTAGCGCTTCATTGATCGTGTACTCTTGAGTGTAGCTCGGGCTGAGAATGACGCAGCCATGGGAAAGTTGACAGTTAAGCCTATCTAGTGACAGCCCATCATAGGCTAGCTGGGTGATCTTGCAACTTGTACCATGTCGGAGTTTGATTTTCCCCATAGGGTTTCATTGATCGTGTACTCTTGAGTGTAGCTCGGGCTGAGAAGGTCGCAGCCATGGGAAAGTTGACAGTTAAGCCTATCTAGTGACAACCCATCATAGGCTAGCTGGGTGATCTTGCAACTTGTATCATGCCGGAGTTTGATTTTCACCATAGGGTTTCATTGATCGCTTACTCGGCAACTTGTATGAAGCAGGATTTCTACTTTCCCCTTAGCGCTTCATTGATCGTGTACTCTTGAGTGTAGCTCGGGCTGAGAATGACGCAGCCATGGGAAAGTTGACAGTTAAGCCTATCTAGTGACAGCCCATCATAGGCTAGCTGGGTGAGCTTGCAACTTCTACCATGTCGGAGTTTGATTTTCCCCATAGGGTTTCATTGATCGTGTACTCTTGAGTGTAGCTCGGGCTGAGAAGGTCGCAGCCATGGGAAAGTTGACAGTTAAGCCTATCTAGTGACAACCCATCATAGGCTAGCTGGGTGATCTTGCAACTTGTATCATGCCGGAGTTTGATTTTCACCATAGGGTTTCATTGATCGCTTACTCGGCAACTTGTATCAAGCAGGATTTCTACTTTCCCCTTAGCGCTTCATTGATCGTGTACTACTGAGTGTAGATCGGGCTGAGAATGACGCAGCCATGGGAAAGTTGACAGTTAAGCCTATCTAGTGACAACCCATCATAGGCTAGCTGGGTGATCTTGCAACTTGTATCATGCCGGAGATTGATTTTCACCATAGGGTTTCATTGATCGCTTACCCGGCAACTTGTATCAAGCAGGATTTCTACTTTCCCCTTAGCGCTTCATTGATCGTGTACTCTTGAGTGTAGATCGGGCTGAGAATGACGCAGCCATGGGAAAGTTGACAGTTAAGCCTATCTAGTGACAGCCCATCATAGGCTAGCTGGGTGAGCTTGCAACTTCTACCATGTCGGAGTTTGATTTTCCCCATAGGGTTTCATTGATCGTGTACTCTTGAGTGTAGCTCGGGCTGAGAAGGTCGCAGCCATGGGAAAGTTGACAGTTAAGCCTATCTAGTGACAACCCATCATAGGCTAGCTGGGTGATCTTGCAACTTGTATCATGCCGGAGTTTGATTTTCACCATAGGGTTTCATTGATCGCTTACTCGGCAACTTGTATGAAGCAGGATTTCTACTTTCCCCTTAGCGCTTCATTGATCGTGTACTCTTGAGTGTAGCTCGGGCTGAGAATGACGCAGCCATGGGAAAGTTGACAGTTAAGCCTATCTAGTGACAGCCCATCATAGGCTAGCTGGGTGATCTTGCAACTTGTACCATGTCGGAGTTTGATTTTCCCCATAGGGTTTCATTGATCGTGTGTACTCTTGAGTGTAGCTCGGGGCTGAGAAGGTCGCAGCCATGGGAAAGTTGACAGTTAAGCCTATCTAGTGGACAACCCATCATAGGCTAGCTGGGTGATCTTGCAACTTGTATCATGCCGGAGTTTGATTTTCACCATAGGGTTTCATTGATCGCTTACTCGGCAACTTGTATGAAGCAGGATTTCTACTTTCCCCTTAGCGCTTCATTGATCGTGTACTCTTGAGTGTAGCTCGGGCTGAGAATGACGCAGCCATGGGAAAGTTGACAGTTTAAGCCTATCTAGTGACAGCCCATCATAGGCTAGCTGGGTGAGCTTGCAACTTCTACCATGTCGGAGTTTGATTTTCCCCATAGGGTTTCATTGATCGTGTACTCTTGAGTGTAGCTCGGGGCTGAGAAGGTCGCAGCCATGGGAAAAGTTGACAGTTAAGCCTATCTAGTGACAACCCATCATAGGCTAGCTGGGTGATCTTGCAACTTGTATCATGCCGGAGTTTGATTTTCACCATAGGGTTTCATTGATCGCTTACTCGGCAACTTGTATCAAGCAGGATTTCTACTTTCCCCTTAGCGCTTCATTGATCGTGTACTCTTGAGTGTAGCTCGGGCTGAGAATGACGCAGCCATGGGAAAGTTGACAGTTAAGCCTATCTAGTGACAGCCCATCATAGGCTAGCTGGGTGAGCTTGCAACTTCTACCATGTCGGAGTTTTGATTTTCCCCATAGGGTTTCATTGATCGTGTACTCTTGAGTGTAGCTCGGGCTGAGAAGGGTCGCAGCCATGGGAAAGTTGACAGTTAAGCCTATCTAGTGACAACCCATCATAGGCGAGCTGGGTGATCTTGCAACTTGTATCATGCCGGAGTTTGATTTTCACCATAGGGTTTCATTGATCGCTTACTCGGCAACTTGTATCAAGCAGGATTTCTACTTTCCCCTTAGCGCTTCATTGATCCGTGTACTACTGAGTGTAGATCGGGCTGAGAATGACGCAGCCCATGGGAAAGTTGACAGTTAAGCCTATCTAGTGACAACCCATCATAGGCTAGCTGGGTGATCTTGCAACTTGTATCATGCCGGAGATTGATTTTCACCATAGGGTTTTCATTGATCGCTTACCCGGCAAACTTGTATCAAGCAGGATTTCTACTTTCCCCTTAGCGCTTCATTGATCGTGTACTCTTGAGTGTAGATCGGGCTGAGAATGACGCAGCCATGGGAAAGTTGACAGTTAAGCCTATCTATTGACAGCCCATCATAGGCTAGCTGGGGTGATCTTGCAACTTGTAACATGTCGGAGTTTGATTTTCCCCATAGGGTTTCATTGATCGTGTACTCTTGATTGTAGCTCGGGCTAAGAAGGTCGCAGCCATGGGAAAGTTGACAGTTAAGCCTATCTAGTGACAACCCATCATAGGCTAGCTGGGTGATCTTGCAACTTGTATCATGCCGGAGTTTGATTTTCACCATAGGGTTTCATTGATCGCTTACTCGGCAACTTGTATGAAGCAGGATTTCTACTTTCCCCTTAGCGCTTTATTGATCGTGTACTCTTGAGTGTAGCTCCGGGCTGAGAATGACGCCAGCCATGGGAAAGTTGACAGTTAAGCCTATCTAGTGACAGCCCATCATAGGCTAGCTGGGTGATCTTGCAACTTGTACCATGTCGGAGTTTGATTTTCCCCATAGGGGTTTCATTGATCGTGTACTCTTGAGTGTAGCTCGGGGCTGAGAAGGGTCGCAGCCATGGGAAAGTTGACAGTTAAGCCTATCTAGTGACAACCCATCATAGGCTAGCTGGGTGATCTTGCAACTTGTATCATGCCGGAGTTTGATTTTCACCATAAAGTTTCATTGATCGCTTACTCGGCAACTTGTATGAAGCAGGATTTCTACTTTCCCCTTAGCGCTTCATTGATCGTGTACTCTTGAGTGTAGCTCGGGGCTGAGAATGACGCAGCCATGGGAAAGTTGACAGTTAAGCCTATCTAGTGACAGCCCATCATAGGCTAGCTGGGTGATCTTGCAACTTGTACCATGTCGGAGTTTGATTTTCCCCATAGGGTTTCATTGATCGTGTACTCTTGAGTGTAGCTCGGGGCTGAGAAGGTCGCAGCCATGGGAAAGTTGACAGTTAAGCCTATCTAGTGACAACCCCATCATAGGCTAGCTGGGTGATCTTGCAACTTGTATCATGCCGGAGATTGATTTTCACCATAGGGTTTTCATTGATCGCTTACCCGGCAACTTGTTTCAAGCAGGATTTCTACTTTCCCCTTAGCGCTTCATTGATCGTGTACTCTTGAGTGTAGATCGGGCTGAGAATGACGCAGCCATGGGAAAGTTGACAGTTAAGCTTATCTATTGACAGCCCATCATAGGCTAGCTGGGTGATCTTGCAACTTGTACCATGTCGGAGTTTTGATTTTCCCCATAGGGTTTCATTGATCGTGTACTCTTGAGTGTAGCTCGGGCTAAGAAGGTCGCAGCCATGGGAAAGGTTGACAGTTAAGCCTATCTAGTGACAACCCCATCATAGGCTAGCTGGGTGATCTTGCAACTTGTATCATGCCGGAGTTTGATTTTCACCATAGGGTTTCATTGATCGCTTACTCGGCAACTTGTATGAAGCAGGATTTCTACTTTCCCCTTAGCGCTTCATTGATCGTGTACTCTTTGAGTGTAGCTCGGGCTGAGAATGACGCAGCCATGGGAAAGTTGACAGTTAAGCCCTATCTAGTGACAGCCCATCATAGGCTAGCTGGGTGAGCCTTGCAACTTCTACCATGTCGGAGTTTGATTTTCCCCATAGGGTTTCATTGATCGTGTACTCTTGAGTGTAGCTCGGGCTGAGAAGGTCGCAGCCATGGGAAAGTTGACAGTTAAGCCTATCTAGTGACAACCCATCATAGGCTAGCTGGGTGATCTTGCAACTTGTATCATGCCGGAGTTTGATTTTCACCATAGGGGTTTCATTGATCGCTTACTCGGCAACTTGTATCAAGCAGGATTTCTACTTTCCCCTTAGCGCTTCATTGATCGTGTACTACTGAGTGTAGATCGGGGCTGAGAATGACGCAGCCATGGGAAAGTTGACAGTTAAGCCTATCTAGTGGACAACCCATCATAGGCCTAGCTGGGTGGATCTTGCAACTTGTTATCATGCCGGAGATTGATTTTCACCATAGGGTTTCATTGATCGCTTACCCGGCAACTTGTATCAAGCAGGATTTCTACTTTCCCCTTAGCGCTTCATTGATCGTGTACTCTTGAGTGTAGCTCGGGCTGAGAATGACGCAGCCATGGGAAAGTTGACAGTTAAGCCTATCTAGTGACAGCCCATCATAGGCTAGCTGGGTGAGCTTGCAACTTCTACCATGTCGGAGTTTGATTTTCCCCATAGGGTTTCATTGATCGTGTACTCTTGAGTGTAGCTCGGGCTGAGAAGGTCGCAGCCATGGGAAAGTTGACAGTTTAAGCCTATCTAGTGACAACCCATCATAGGCTAGCTGGGTGATCTTGCAACTTGTATCATGCCGGAGATTGATTTTCACCATAGGGGTTTCATTGATCGCTTACCCGGCAACTTGTATCAAGCAGGATTTCTACTTTCCCCTTAGCGCTTCATTGATCGTGTACTCTTGAGTGTAGATCGGGCTGAGAATGACGCAGCCATGGGAAAGTTGACAGTTAAGCCTATCTATTGACAGCCCATCATAGGCTAGCTGGGTGATCTTGCAACTTGTACCATGTCTGAGTTTGATTTTCCCCATAGGGTTTCATTGATCGTGTACTCTTGAGTGTAGCTCGGCTAAGAAGGTCGCAGCCATGGGAAAGTTGACAGTTAAGCCTATCTAGTGACAAACCCATCATAGGCTAGCTGGGTGATCTTGCAACTTGTATCATGCCGGAGTTTGGATTTTCACCATAGGGTTTCATTGATCGCTTACTCGGCAACTTGTATGAAGCAGGATTTCTACTTTCCCCTTAGCGCTCATTGATCGTGTACTCTTGAGTGTAGCTCGGCTGAGAATGACGCAGCCATGGGAAAGTTGACAGTTAAGCCTATCTAGTGACAGCCCATCATAGGCTAGCTGGGTGATCTTGCAACTTGTACCATGTCGGAGTTTGATTTTCCCCATAGGGTTTCATTGATCGTGTACTCTTGAGTGTAGCTCGGGCTGAGAAGGTCGCAGCCATGGGAAAGTTA
>NW_027440963.1:0-50118 GCF_031893055.1 Leptodactylus fuscus
TCTTGAGTGTAGCTCTGGCTGAGAAGGTCGCAGCCATGGGAAAGTTGACAATTAAGCCTATCTAGTGACAGCCCATCATAGGCTAGCTGGGTGATCTTGCAACTTGTATCATGTCGGAGTTTGATTTTCCCCATAGGGTTTCATTGATCGTGTATTCTTGAGTGTAGCTCTGGCTGAGAAGGTCGCAGCCATGGGAAAGTTGACAGTTAAGCCTATCTAGTGACAGCCCATCATAGGCTAGCTGGGTGATCTTGCAACTTGTATCATGTCGGAGTTTGATTTTCCCCATAGGGTTTCATTGATCGTGTATTCTTGAGTGTAGCTCTGGCTGAGAAGGTCCCAGCCATGGGAAAGTTGACAGTTAAGCCTATCTAGTGACAGCCCATCATAGGCTAGCTGGGTGATCTTGCAACTTGTATCATGCCGGAGTTGGATTTTCCCCATAGAGTTTCATTGATCGTTTACTCGGCAACTTCTATCAAGCAGGAGTTTAATTTTCCCCATAGCGCTTCATTGATCGTGTACTCTTGAGTGTAGCTCGGGCTGAGAACGACGCAGCCATGGGAAAGTTGACAGTTAAGCCTATCTAGTGACAGCCCATCATAGGCTAGCTGGGTGATCTTGCAACTTGTATCATGTCGGAGTTTGATTTTCCCCATAGGGTTTCATTGATCGTGTATTCTTGAGTGTAGCTCTGGCTGAGAAGGTCCCAGCCATGGGAAAGTTGACAGTTAAGCCTATCTAGTGACAGCCCATCATAGGCTAGCTGGGTGATCTTGCAACTTGTATCATGCCGGAGTTGGATTTTCCCCATAGAGTTTCATTGATCGTTTACTCGGCAACTTCTATCAAGCAGGAGTTTAATTTTCCCCATAGCGCTTCATTGATCGTGTACTCTTGAGTGTAGCTCGGGCTGAGAACGACGCAGCCATGGGAAAGTTGACAGTTAAGCCTATCTAGTGACAGCCCATCATAGGCTAGCTGGGTGATCTTGCAACTTGTATCATGTCGGAGTTTGATTTTCCCCATAGGGTTTCATTGATCGTGTATTCTTGAGTGTAGCTCTGGCTGAGAAGGTCGCAGCCATGGGAAAGTTGACAGTTAAGCCTATCTAGTGACAGCCCATCATAGGCTAGCTGGGTGATCTTGCAACTTGTATCATGTCGGAGTTTGATTTTCCCCATAGGGTTTCATTGATCGTGTATTCTTGAGTGTAGCTCTGGCTGAGAAGGTCGCAGCCATGGGAAAGTTGACAGTTAAGCCTATCTAGTGACAGCCCATCATAGGCTAGCTGGGTGATCTTGCAACTTGTATCATGCCGGAGTTGGATTTTCCCCATAGAGTTTCATTGATCGTTTACTCGGCAACTTCTATCAAGCAGGAGTTTAATTTTCCCCATAGCGCTTCATTGATCGTGTACTCTTGAGTGTAGCTCGGGCTGAGAACGACGCAGCCATGGGAAAGTTGACAGTTAAGCCTATCTAGTGACAGCCCATCATAGGCTAGCTGGGTGATCTTGCAACTTGTATCATGTCGGAGTTTGATTTTCCCCATAGGGTTTCATTGATCGTGTATTCTTGAGTGTAGCTCTGGCTGAGAAGGTCCCAGCCATGGGAAAGTTGACAGTTAAGCCTATCTAGTGACAGCCCATCATAGGCTAGCTGGGTGATCTTGCAACTTGTATCATGCCGGAGTTGGATTTTCCCCATAGAGTTTCATTGATCGTTTACTCGGCAACTTCTATCAAGCAGGAGTTTAATTTTCCCCATAGCGCTTCATTGATCGTGTACTCTTGAGTTTAGCTCGGGCTGAGAACGACGCAGCCATGGGAAAGTTGACAGTTAAGCCTATCTAGTGACAGCCCATCATAGGCTAGCTGGGTGATCTTGCAACTTGTATCATGTCGGAGTTTGATTTTCCCCATAGGGTTTCATTGATCGTGTATTCTTGAGTGTAGCTCTGGCTGAGAAGGTCGCAGCCATGGGAAAGTTGACAGTTAAGCCTATCTAGTGACAGCCCATCATAGGCTAGCTGGGTGATCTTGCAACTTGTATCATGCCGGAGTTGAAATTTCCCCATAGAGTTTCATTGATCGTTTACTCGGCAACTTCTATCAAGCAGGAGTTTAATTTTCCCCATAGCGCTTCATTGATCGTGTACTCTTGAGTGTAGCTCGGGCTGAGAACGACGCAGCCATGGGAAAGTTGACAGTTAAGCCTATCTAGTGACAGCCCATCATAGGCTAGCTGGGTGATCTTGCAACTTGTATCATGTCGGAGTTTGATTTTCCCCATAGGGTTTCATTGATCGTGTATTCTTCAGTGTAGCTCTGGCTGAGAAGGTCGCAGCCATGGGAAAGTTGACAGTTAAGCCTATCTAGTGACAGCCCATCATAGGCTAGCTGGGTGATCTTGCAACTTGTATCATGTCGGAGTTTGATTTTCCCCATAGGGTTTCATTGATCGTGTATTCTTGAGTGTAGCTCTGGCTGAGAAGGTCGCAGCCATGGGAAAGTTGACAGTTAAGCCTATCTAGTGACAGCCCATCATAGGCTAGCTGGGTGATCTTGCAACTTGTGTCATGTCGGAGTTTGATTTTCCCCATAGGGTTTCACTGATTGTGTATTCTTGCGTGTAGCTCTGGCTGAGAAGGTCGCAGCCATGGGAAAGTTGACAGTTAAGCCTATCTAGTGACAGCCCATCATAGGCTAGCTGGGTGATCTTGCAACTTGTATCATGCCGGAGTTGGATTTTCCCCATAGAGTTTCATTGATCGTTTACTCGGCAACTTCTATCAAGCAGGAGTTTAATTTTCCCCATAGCGCTTCATTGATCGTGTACTCTTGAGTGTAGCTCGGGCTGAGAACGACGCAGCCATGGGAAAGTTGACAGTTAAGCCTATCTAGTGACAGCCCATCATAGGCTAGCTGGGTGATCTTGCAACTTGTATCATGTCGGAGTTTGATTTTCCCCATAGGGTTTCATTGATCGTGTATTCTTGAGTGTAGCTCTGGCTGAGAAGGTCGCAGCCATGGGAATGTTGACAGTTAAGCCTATCTAGTGACAGCCCATCATAGGCTAGCTGGGTGATCTTGCAACTTGTATCATGCCGGAGTTGGATTTTCCCCATAGAGTTTCATTGATCGTTTACTCGGCAACTTTTATCAAGCAGGAGTTTTATTTTCCCCATAGCGCTTCATTGATCGTGTACTCTTGAGTGTAGCTCGGGCTGAGAACGACGCAGCCATGGGAAAGTTGACAGTTAAGCCTATCTAGTGACAGCCCATCATAGGCTAGCTGGGTGATCTTGCAACTTGTATCATGTCGGAGTTTGATTTTCCCCATAGGGTTTCATTGATCGTGTATTCTTGAGTGTAGCTCTGGCTGAGAAGGTCCCAGCCATGGGAAAGTTTACAGTTAAGCCTATCTAGTGACAGCCCATCATAGGCTAGCTGGGTGATCTTGCAACTTGTATCATGCCGGAGTTGGATTTTCCCCATAGAGTTTCATTGATCGTTTACTCGGCAACTTCTATCAAGCAGGAGTTTAATTTTCCCCATAGCGCTTCATTGATCGTGTACTCTTGAGTGTAGCTCGGGCTGAGAACGACGCAGCCATGGGAAAGTTGACAGTTAAGCCTATCTAGTGACAGCCCATCATAGGCTAGCTGGGTGATCTTGCAACTTGTATCATGTCGGAGTTTGATTTTCCCCATAGGGTTTCATTGATCGTGTATTCTTGAGTGTAGCTCTGGCTGAGAAGGTCGCAGCCATGGGAAAGTTGACAGTTAAGCCTATCTAGTGACAGCCCATCATAGGCTAGCTGGGTGATCTTGCAACTTGTGTCATGTCGGAGTTTGATTTTCCCCATAGGGTTTCACTGATCGTGTATTCTTGCGTGTAGCTCTGGCTGAGAAGGTCGCAGCCATGGGAAAGTTGACAGTTAAGCCTATCTAGTGACAGCCCATCATAGGCTAGCTGGGTGATCTTGCAACTTGTATCATGCCGGAGTTGGATTTTCCCCATAGAGTTTCATTGATCGTTTACTCGGCAACTTCTATCAAGCAGGAGTTTAATTTTCCCCATAGCGCTTCATTGATCGTGTACTCTTGAGTGTAGCTCGGGCTGAGAACGACGCAGCCATGGGAAAGTTGACAGTTAAGCCTATCTAGTGACAGCCCATCATAGGCTAGCTGGGTGATCTTGCAACTTGTATCATGTCGGAGTTTGATTTTCCCCATAGGGTTTCATTGATCGTGTATTCTTGAGTGTAGCTCTGGCTGAGAAGGTCCCAGCCATGGGAAAGTTGACAGTTAAGCCTATCTAGTGACAGCCCATCATAGGCTAGCTGGGTGATCTTGCAACTTGTATCATGCCGGAGTTGGATTTTCCCCATAGAGTTTCATTGATCGTTTACTCGGCAACTTCTATCAAGCAGGAGTTTAATTTTCCCCATAGCGCTTCATTGATCGTGTACTCTTGAGTGTAGCTCGGGCTGAGAACGACGCAGCCATGGGAAAGTTGACAGTTAAGCCTATCTAGTGACAGCCCATCATAGGCTAGCTGGGTGATCTTGCAACTTGTATCATGTCGGAGTTTGATTTTCCCCATAGGGTTTCATTGATCGTGTATTCTTGAGTGTAGCTCTGGCTGAGAAGGTCGCAGCCATGGGAAAGTTGACAGTTAAGCCTATCTAGTGACAGCCCATCATAGGCTAGCTGGGTGATCTTGCAACTTGTATCATGTCGGAGTTTGATTTTCCCCATAGGGTTTCATTGATCGTGTATTCTTGAGTGTAGCTCTGGCTGAGAAGGTCGCAGCCATGGGAAAGTTGACAGTTAAGCCTATCTAGTGACAGCCCATCATAGGCTAGCTGGGTGATCTTGCAACTTGTATCATGCCGGAGTTGGATTTTCCCCATAGAGTTTCATTGATCGTTTACTCGGCAACTTCTATCAAGCAGGAGTTTAATTTTCCCCATAGCGCTTCATTGATCGTGTACTCTTGAGTGTAGCTCGGGCTGAGAACGACGCAGCCATGGGAAAGTTGACAGTTAAGCCTATCTAGTGACAGCCCATCATAGGCTAGCTGGGTGATCTTGCAACTTGTATCATGCCGGAGTTGGATTTTCCCCATAGAGTTTCATTGATCGTTTACTCGGCAACTTTTATCAAGCAGGAGTTTTATTTTCCCCATAGCGCTTCATTGATCGTGTACTCTTGAGTGTAGCTCGGGCTGAGAACGACGCAGCCATGGGAAAGTTGACAGTTAAGCCTATCTAGTGACAGCCCATCATAGGCTAGCTGGGTGATCTTGCAACTTGTATCATGTCGGAGTTTGATTTTCCCCATAGGGTTTCATTGATCGTGTATTCTTGAGTGTAGCTCTGGCTGAGAAGGTCCCAGCCATGGGAAAGTTTACAGTTAAGCCTATCTAGTGACAGCCCATCATAGGCTAGCTGGGTGATCTTGCAACTTGTATCATGCCGGAGTTGGATTTTCCCCATAGAGTTTCATTGATCGTTTACTCGGCAACTTCTATCAAGCAGGAGTTTAATTTTCCCCATAGCGCTTCATTGATCGTGTACTCTTGAGTGTAGCTCGGGCTGAGAACGACGCAGCCATGGGAAAGTTGACAGTTAAGCCTATCTAGTGACAGCCCATCATAGGCTAGCTGGGTGATCTTGCAACTTGTATCATGTCGGAGTTTGATTTTCCCCATAGGGTTTCATTGATCGTGTATTCTTGAGTGTAGCTCTGGCTGAGAAGGTCGCAGCCATGGGAAAGTTGACAGTTAAGCCTATCTAGTGACAGCCCATCATAGGCTAGCTGGGTGATCTTGCAACTTGTGTCATGTCGGAGTTTGATTTTCCCCATAGGGTTTCACTGATCGTGTATTCTTGCGTGTAGCTCTGGCTGAGAAGGTCGCAGCCATGGGAAAGTTGACAGTTAAGCCTATCTAGTGACAGCCCATCATAGGCTAGCTGGGTGATCTTGCAACTTGTATCATGCCGGAGTTGGATTTTCCCCATAGAGTTTCATTGATCGTTTACTCGGCAACTTCTATCAAGCAGGAGTTTAATTTTCCCCATAGCGCTTCATTGATCGTGTACTCTTGAGTGTAGCTCGGGCTGAGAACGACGCAGCCATGGGAAAGTTGACAGTTAAGCCTATCTAGTGACAGCCCATCATAGGCTAGCTGGGTGATCTTGCAACTTGTATCATGTCGGAGTTTGATTTTCCCCATAGGGTTTCATTGATCGTGTATTCTTGAGTGTAGCTCTGGCTGAGAAGGTCCCAGCCATGGGAAAGTTGACAGTTAAGCCTATCTAGTGACAGCCCATCATAGGCTAGCTGGGTGATCTTGCAACTTGTATCATGCCGGAGTTGGATTTTCCCCATAGAGTTTCATTGATCGTTTACTCGGCAACTTCTATCAAGCAGGAGTTTAATTTTCCCCATAGCGCTTCATTGATCGTGTACTCTTGAGTGTAGCTCGGGCTGAGAACGACGCAGCCATGGGAAAGTTGACAGTTAAGCCTATCTAGTGACAGCCCATCATAGGCTAGCTGGGTGATCTTGCAACTTGTATCATGCCGGAGTTGGATTTTCCCCATAGAGTTTCATTGATCGTTTACTCGGCAACTTTTATCAAGCAGGAGTTTTATTTTCCCCATAGCGCTTCATTGATCGTGTACTCTTGAGTGTAGCTCGGGCTGAGAACGACGCAGCCATGGGAAAGTTGACAGTTAAGCCTATCTAGTGACAGCCCATCATAGGCTAGCTGGGTGATCTTGCAACTTGTATCATGTCGGAGTTTGATTTTCCCCATAGGGTTTCATTGATCGTGTATTCTTGAGTGTAGCTCTGGCTGAGAAGGTCCCAGCCATGGGAAAGTTTACAGTTAAGCCTATCTAGTGACAGCCCATCATAGGCTAGCTGGGTGATCTTGCAACTTGTATCATGCCGGAGTTGGATTTTCCCCATAGAGTTTCATTGATCGTTTACTCGGCAACTTCTATCAAGCAGGAGTTTAATTTTCCCCATAGCGCTTCATTGATCGTGTACTCTTGAGTGTAGCTCGGGCTGAGAACGACGCAGCCATGGGAAAGTTGACAGTTAAGCCTATCTAGTGACAGCCCATCATAGGCTAGCTGGGTGATCTTGCAACTTGTATCATGTCGGAGTTTGATTTTCCCCATAGGGTTTCATTGATCGTGTATTCTTGAGTGTAGCTCTGGCTGAGAAGGTCGCAGCCATGGGAAAGTTGACAGTTAAGCCTATCTAGTGACAGCCCATCATAGGCTAGCTGGGTGATCTTGCAACTTGTGTCATGTCGGAGTTTGATTTTCCCCATAGGGTTTCACTGATCGTGTATTCTTGCGTGTAGCTCTGGCTGAGAAGGTCGCAGCCATGGGAAAGTTGACAGTTAAGCCTATCTAGTGACAGCCCATCATAGGCTAGCTGGGTGATCTTGCAACTTGTATCATGCCGGAGTTGGATTTTCCCCATAGAGTTTCATTGATCGTTTACTCGGCAACTTCTATCAAGCAGGAGTTTAATTTTCCCCATAGCGCTTCATTGATCGTGTACTCTTGAGTGTAGCTCGGGCTGAGAACGACGCAGCCATGGGAAAGTTGACAGTTAAGCCTATCTAGTGACAGCCCATCATAGGCTAGCTGGGTGATCTTGCAACTTGTATCATGTCGGAGTTTGATTTTCCCCATAGGGTTTCATTGATCGTGTATTCTTGAGTGTAGCTCTGGCTGAGAAGGTCCCAGCCATGGGAAAGTTGACAGTTAAGCCTATCTAGTGACAGCCCATCATAGGCTAGCTGGGTGATCTTGCAACTTGTATCATGCCGGAGTTGGATTTTCCCCATAGAGTTTCATTGATCGTTTACTCGGCAACTTCTATCAAGCAGGAGTTTAATTTTCCCCATAGCGCTTCATTGATCGTGTACTCTTGAGTGTAGCTCGGGCTGAGAACGACGCAGCCATGGGAAAGTTGACAGTTAAGCCTATCTAGTGACAGCCCATCATAGGCTAGCTGGGTGATCTTGCAACTTGTATCATGTCGGAGTTTGATTTTCCCCATAGGGTTTCATTGATCGTGTATTCTTGAGTGTAGCTCTGGCTGAGAAGGTCGCAGCCATGGGAAAGTTGACAGTTAAGCCTATCTAGTGACAGCCCATCATAGGCTAGCTGGGTGATCTTGCAACTTGTATCATGTCGGAGTTTGATTTTCCCCATAGGGTTTCATTGATCGTGTATTCTTGAGTGTAGCTCTGGCTGAGAAGGTCGCAGCCATGGGAAAGTTGACAGTTAAGCCTATCTAGTGACAGCCCATCATAGGCTAGCTGGGTGATCTTGCAACTTGTATCATGCCGGAGTTGGATTTTCCCCATAGAGTTTCATTGATCGTTTACTCGGCAACTTCTATCAAGCAGGAGTTTAATTTTCCCCATAGCGCTTCATTGATCGTGTACTCTTGAGTGTAGCTCGGGCTGAGAACGACGCAGCCATGGGAAAGTTGACAGTTAAGCCTATCTAGTGACAGCCCATCATAGGCTAGCTGGGTGATCTTGCAACTTGTATCATGTCGGAGTTTGATTTTCCCCATAGGGTTTCATTGATCGTGTATTCTTGAGTGTAGCTCTGGCTGAGAAGGTCGCAGCCATGGGAAAGTTGACAGTTAAGCCTATCTAGTGACAGCCCATCATAGGCTAGCTGGGTGATCTTGCAACTTGTATCATGCCGGAGTTGGATTTTCCCCATAGGGTTTCATTGATCGTTTACTCGGCAACTTCTATCAAGCAGGAGTTTAATTTTCCCCGTAGCGCTTCATTGATCGTGTACTCTTGAGTGTAGCTCGGGCTGAGAACGACGCAGCCATGGGAAAGTTGACAGTTAAGCCTATCTAGTGACAGCCCATCATAGGCTAGCTGGGTGATCTTGCAACTTGTATCATGTCGGAGTTTGATTTTCCCCATAGGGTTTCATTGATCGTGTATTCTTGAGTGTAGCTCTGGCTGAGAAGGTCGCAGCCATGGGAAAGTTGACAATTAAGCCTATCTAGTGACAGCCCATCATAGGCTAGCTGGGTGATCTTGCAACTTGTATCATGTCGGAGTTTGATTTTCCCCATAGGGTTTCATTGATCGTGTATTCTTGAGTGTAGCTCTGGCTGAGAAGGTCGCAGCCATGGGAAAGTTGACAGTTAAGCCTATCTAGTGACAGCCCATCATAGGCTAGCTGGGTGATCTTGCAACTTGTATCATGTCGGAGTTTGATTTTCCCCATAGGGTTTCATTGATCGTGTATTCTTGAGTGTAGCTCTGGCTGAGAAGGTCCCAGCCATGGGAAAGTTGACAGTTAAGCCTATCTAGTGACAGCCCATCATAGGCTAGCTGGGTGATCTTGCAACTTGTATCATGCCGGAGTTGGATTTTCCCCATAGAGTTTCATTGATCGTTTACTCGGCAACTTCTATCAAGCAGGAGTTTAATTTTCCCCATAGCGCTTCATTGATCGTGTACTCTTGAGTGTAGCTCGGGCTGAGAACGACGCAGCCATGGGAAAGTTGACAGTTAAGCCTATCTAGTGACAGCCCATCATAGGCTAGCTGGGTGATCTTGCAACTTGTATCATGTCGGAGTTTGATTTTCCCCATAGGGTTTCATTGATCGTGTATTCTTGAGTGTAGCTCTGGCTGAGAAGGTCCCAGCCATGGGAAAGTTGACAGTTAAGCCTATCTAGTGACAGCCCATCATAGGCTAGCTGGGTGATCTTGCAACTTGTATCATGCCGGAGTTGGATTTTCCCCATAGAGTTTCATTGATCGTTTACTCGGCAACTTCTATCAAGCAGGAGTTTAATTTTCCCCATAGCGCTTCATTGATCGTGTACTCTTGAGTGTAGCTCGGGCTGAGAACGACGCAGCCATGGGAAAGTTGACAGTTAAGCCTATCTAGTGACAGCCCATCATAGGCTAGCTGGGTGATCTTGCAACTTGTATCATGTCGGAGTTTGATTTTCCCCATAGGGTTTCATTGATCGTGTATTCTTGAGTGTAGCTCTGGCTGAGAAGGTCGCAGCCATGGGAAAGTTGACAGTTAAGCCTATCTAGTGACAGCCCATCATAGGCTAGCTGGGTGATCTTGCAACTTGTATCATGTCGGAGTTTGATTTTCCCCATAGGGTTTCATTGATCGTGTATTCTTGAGTGTAGCTCTGGCTGAGAAGGTCGCAGCCATGGGAAAGTTGACAGTTAAGCCTATCTAGTGACAGCCCATCATAGGCTAGCTGGGTGATCTTGCAACTTGTATCATGCCGGAGTTGGATTTTCCCCATAGAGTTTCATTGATCGTTTACTCGGCAACTTCTATCAAGCAGGAGTTTAATTTTCCCCATAGCGCTTCATTGATCGTGTACTCTTGAGTGTAGCTCGGGCTGAGAACGACGCAGCCATGGGAAAGTTGACAGTTAAGCCTATCTAGTGACAGCCCATCATAGGCTAGCTGGGTGATCTTGCAACTTGTATCATGTCGGAGTTTGATTTTCCCCATAGGGTTTCATTGATCGTGTATTCTTGAGTGTAGCTCTGGCTGAGAAGGTCCCAGCCATGGGAAAGTTGACAGTTAAGCCTATCTAGTGACAGCCCATCATAGGCTAGCTGGGTGATCTTGCAACTTGTATCATGCCGGAGTTGGATTTTCCCCATAGAGTTTCATTGATCGTTTACTCGGCAACTTCTATCAAGCAGGAGTTTAATTTTCCCCATAGCGCTTCATTGATCGTGTACTCTTGAGTTTAGCTCGGGCTGAGAACGACGCAGCCATGGGAAAGTTGACAGTTAAGCCTATCTAGTGACAGCCCATCATAGGCTAGCTGGGTGATCTTGCAACTTGTATCATGTCGGAGTTTGATTTTCCCCATAGGGTTTCATTGATCGTGTATTCTTGAGTGTAGCTCTGGCTGAGAAGGTCGCAGCCATGGGAAAGTTGACAGTTAAGCCTATCTAGTGACAGCCCATCATAGGCTAGCTGGGTGATCTTGCAACTTGTGTCATGTCGGAGTTTGATTTTCCCCATAGGGTTTCACTGATTGTGTATTCTTGCGTGTAGCTCTGGCTGAGAAGGTCGCAGCCATGGGAAAGTTGACAGTTAAGCCTATCTAGTGACAGCCCATCATAGGCTAGCTGGGTGATCTTGCAACTTGTATCATGCCGGAGTTGGATTTTCCCCATAGAGTTTCATTGATCGTTTACTCGGCAACTTCTATCAAGCAGGAGTTTAATTTTCCCCATAGCGCTTCATTGATCGTGTACTCTTGAGTGTAGCTCGGGCTGAGAACGACGCAGCCATGGGAAAGTTGACAGTTAAGCCTATCTAGTGACAGCCCATCATAGGCTAGCTGGGTGATCTTGCAACTTGTATCATGTCGGAGTTTGATTTTCCCCATAGGGTTTCATTGATCGTGTATTCTTGAGTGTAGCTCTGGCTGAGAAGGTCGCAGCCATGGGAATGTTGACAGTTAAGCCTATCTAGTGACAGCCCATCATAGGCTAGCTGGGTGATCTTGCAACTTGTATCATGCCGGAGTTGGATTTTCCCCATAGAGTTTCATTGATCGTTTACTCGGCAACTTTTATCAAGCAGGAGTTTTATTTTCCCCATAGCGCTTCATTGATCGTGTACTCTTGAGTGTAGCTCGGGCTGAGAACGACGCAGCCATGGGAAAGTTGACAGTTAAGCCTATCTAGTGACAGCCCATCATAGGCTAGCTGGGTGATCTTGCAACTTGTATCATGTCGGAGTTTGATTTTCCCCATAGGGTTTCATTGATCGTGTATTCTTGAGTGTAGCTCTGGCTGAGAAGGTCCCAGCCATGGGAAAGTTTACAGTTAAGCCTATCTAGTGACAGCCCATCATAGGCTAGCTGGGTGATCTTGCAACTTGTATCATGCCGGAGTTGGATTTTCCCCATAGAGTTTCATTGATCGTTTACTCGGCAACTTCTATCAAGCAGGAGTTTAATTTTCCCCATAGCGCTTCATTGATCGTGTACTCTTGAGTGTAGCTCGGGCTGAGAACGACGCAGCCATGGGAAAGTTGACAGTTAAGCCTATCTAGTGACAGCCCATCATAGGCTAGCTGGGTGATCTTGCAACTTGTATCATGCCGGAGTTGGATTTTCCCCATAGAGTTTCATTGATCGTTTACTCGGCAACTTCTATCAAGCAGGAGTTTAATTTTCCCCATAGCGCTTCATTGATCGTGTACTCTTGAGTGTAGCTCGGGCTGAGAACGACGCAGCCATGGGAAAGTTGACAGTTAAGCCTATCTAGTGACAGCCCATCATAGGCTAGCTGGGTGATCTTGCAACTTGTATCATGTCGGAGTTTGATTTTCCCCATAGGGTTTCATTGATCGTGTATTCTTGAGTGTAGCTCTGGCTGAGAAGGTCGCAGCCATGGGAATGTTGACAGTTAAGCCTATCTAGTGACAGCCCATCATAGGCTAGCTGGGTGATCTTGCAACTTGTATCATGCCGGAGTTGGATTTTCCCCATAGAGTTTCATTGATCGTTTACTCGGCAACTTTTATCAAGCAGGAGTTTTATTTTCCCCATAGCGCTTCATTGATCGTGTACTCTTGAGTGTAGCTCGGGCTGAGAACGACGCAGCCATGGGAAAGTTGACAGTTAAGCCTATCTAGTGACAGCCCATCATAGGCTAGCTGGGTGATCTTGCAACTTGTATCATGTCGGAGTTTGATTTTCCCCATAGGGTTTCATTGATCGTGTATTCTTGAGTGTAGCTCTGGCTGAGAAGGTCCCAGCCATGGGAAAGTTTACAGTTAAGCCTATCTAGTGACAGCCCATCATAGGCTAGCTGGGTGATCTTGCAACTTGTATCATGCCGGAGTTGGATTTTCCCCATAGAGTTTCATTGATCGTTTACTCGGCAACTTCTATCAAGCAGGAGTTTAATTTTCCCCATAGCGCTTCATTGATCGTGTACTCTTGAGTGTAGCTCGGGCTGAGAACGACGCAGCCATGGGAAAGTTGACAGTTAAGCCTATCTAGTGACAGCCCATCATAGGCTAGCTGGGTGATCTTGCAACTTGTATCATGTCGGAGTTTGATTTTCCCCATAGGGTTTCATTGATCGTGTATTCTTGAGTGTAGCTCTGGCTGAGAAGGTCGCAGCCATGGGAAAGTTGACAGTTAAGCCTATCTAGTGACAGCCCATCATAGGCTAGCTGGGTGATCTTGCAACTTGTGTCATGTCGGAGTTTGATTTTCCCCATAGGGTTTCACTGATCGTGTATTCTTGCGTGTAGCTCTGGCTGAGAAGGTCGCAGCCATGGGAAAGTTGACAGTTAAGCCTATCTAGTGACAGCCCATCATAGGCTAGCTGGGTGATCTTGCAACTTGTATCATGCCGGAGTTGGATTTTCCCCATAGAGTTTCATTGATCGTTTACTCGGCAACTTCTATCAAGCAGGAGTTTAATTTTCCCCATAGCGCTTCATTGATCGTGTACTCTTGAGTGTAGCTCGGGCTGAGAACGACGCAGCCATGGGAAAGTTGACAGTTAAGCCTATCTAGTGACAGCCCATCATAGGCTAGCTGGGTGATCTTGCAACTTGTATCATGTCGGAGTTTGATTTTCCCCATAGGGTTTCATTGATCGTGTATTCTTGAGTGTAGCTCTGGCTGAGAAGGTCCCAGCCATGGGAAAGTTGACAGTTAAGCCTATCTAGTGACAGCCCATCATAGGCTAGCTGGGTGATCTTGCAACTTGTATCATGCCGGAGTTGGATTTTCCCCATAGAGTTTCATTGATCGTTTACTCGGCAACTTCTATCAAGCAGGAGTTTAATTTTCCCCATAGCGCTTCATTGATCGTGTACTCTTGAGTGTAGCTCGGGCTGAGAACGACGCAGCCATGGGAAAGTTGACAGTTAAGCCTATCTAGTGACAGCCCATCATAGGCTAGCTGGGTGATCTTGCAACTTGTATCATGTCGGAGTTTGATTTTCCCCATAGGGTTTCATTGATCGTGTATTCTTGAGTGTAGCTCTGGCTGAGAAGGTCGCAGCCATGGGAAAGTTGACAGTTAAGCCTATCTAGTGACAGCCCATCATAGGCTAGCTGGGTGATCTTGCAACTTGTATCATGTCGGAGTTTGATTTTCCCCATAGGGTTTCATTGATCGTGTATTCTTGAGTGTAGCTCTGGCTGAGAAGGTCGCAGCCATGGGAAAGTTGACAGTTAAGCCTATCTAGTGACAGCCCATCATAGGCTAGCTGGGTGATCTTGCAACTTGTATCATGCCGGAGTTGGATTTTCCCCATAGAGTTTCATTGATCGTTTACTCGGCAACTTCTATCAAGCAGGAGTTTAATTTTCCCCATAGCGCTTCATTGATCGTGTACTCTTGAGTGTAGCTCGGGCTGAGAACGACGCAGCCATGGGAAAGTTGACAGTTAAGCCTATCTAGTGACAGCCCATCATAGGCTAGCTGGGTGATCTTGCAACTTGTATCATGTCGGAGTTTGATTTTCCCCATAGGGTTTCATTGATCGTGTATTCTTGAGTGTAGCTCTGGCTGAGAAGGTCGCAGCCATGGGAAAGTTGACAGTTAAGCCTATCTAGTGACAGCCCATCATAGGCTAGCTGGGTGATCTTGCAACTTGTATCATGCCGGAGTTGGATTTTCCCCATAGGGTTTCATTGATCGTTTACTCGGCAACTTCTATCAAGCAGGAGTTTAATTTTCCCCGTAGCGCTTCATTGATCGTGTACTCTTGAGTGTAGCTCGGGCTGAGAACGACGCAGCCATGGGAAAGTTGACAGTTAAGCCTATCTAGTGACAGCCCATCATAGGCTAGCTGGGTGATCTTGCAACTTGTATCATGTCGGAGTTTGATTTTCCCCATAGGGTTTCATTGATCGTGTATTCTTGAGTGTAGCTCTGGCTGAGAAGGTCGCAGCCATGGGAAAGTTGACAATTAAGCCTATCTAGTGACAGCCCATCATAGGCTAGCTGGGTGATCTTGCAACTTGTATCATGTCGGAGTTTGATTTTCCCCATAGGGTTTCATTGATCGTGTATTCTTGAGTGTAGCTCTGGCTGAGAAGGTCGCAGCCATGGGAAAGTTGACAGTTAAGCCTATCTAGTGACAGCCCATCATAGGCTAGCTGGGTGATCTTGCAACTTGTATCATGTCGGAGTTTGATTTTCCCCATAGGGTTTCATTGATCGTGTATTCTTGAGTGTAGCTCTGGCTGAGAAGGTCCCAGCCATGGGAAAGTTGACAGTTAAGCCTATCTAGTGACAGCCCATCATAGGCTAGCTGGGTGATCTTGCAACTTGTATCATGCCGGAGTTGGATTTTCCCCATAGAGTTTCATTGATCGTTTACTCGGCAACTTCTATCAAGCAGGAGTTTAATTTTCCCCATAGCGCTTCATTGATCGTGTACTCTTGAGTGTAGCTCGGGCTGAGAACGACGCAGCCATGGGAAAGTTGACAGTTAAGCCTATCTAGTGACAGCCCATCATAGGCTAGCTGGGTGATCTTGCAACTTGTATCATGTCGGAGTTTGATTTTCCCCATAGGGTTTCATTGATCGTGTATTCTTGAGTGTAGCTCTGGCTGAGAAGGTCGCAGCCATGGGAAAGTTGACAGTTAAGCCTATCTAGTGACAGCCCATCATAGGCTAGCTGGGTGATCTTGCAACTTGTATCATGTCGGAGTTTGATTTTCCCCATAGGGTTTCATTGATCGTGTATTCTTGAGTGTAGCTCTGGCTGAGAAGGTTGCAGCCATGGGAAAGTTGACAGTTAAGCCTATCTAGTGACAGCCCATCATAGGCTAGCTGGGTGATCTTGCAACTTGTATCATGCCGGAGTTGGATTTTCCCCATAGAGTTTCATTGATCGTTTACTCGGCAACTTCTATCAAGCAGGAGTTTAATTTTCCCCATAGCGCTTCATTGATCGTGTACTCTTGAGTGTAGCTCGGGCTGAGAACGACGCAGCCATGGGAAAGTTGACAGTTAAGCCTATCTAGTGACAGCCCATCATAGGCTAGCTGGGTGATCTTGCAACTTGTATCATGTCGGAGTTTGATTTTCCCCATAGGGTTTCATTGATCGTGTATTCTTGAGTGTAGCTCTGGCTGAGAAGGTCCCAGCCATGGGAAAGTTGACAGTTAAGCCTATCTAGTGACAGCCCATCATAGGCTAGCTGGGTGATCTTGCAACTTGTATCATGCCGGAGTTGGATTTTCCCCATAGAGTTTCATTGATCGTTTACTCGGCAACTTCTATCAAGCAGGAGTTTAATTTTCCCCATAGCGCTTCATTGATCGTGTACTCTTGAGTGTAGCTCGGGCTGAGAACGACGCAGCCATGGGAAAGTTGACAGTTAAGCCTATCTAGTGACAGCCCATCATAGGCTAGCTGGGTGATCTTGCAACTTGTATCATGTCGGAGTTTGATTTTCCCCATAGGGTTTCATTGATCGTGTATTCTTGAGTGTAGCTCTGGCTGAGAAGGTCGCAGCCATGGGAAAGTTGACAGTTAAGCCTATCTAGTGACAGCCCATCATAGGCTAGCTGGGTGATCTTGCAACTTGTATCATGTCGGAGTTTGATTTTCCCCATAGGGTTTCATTGATCGTGTATTCTTGAGTGTCGCTCTGGCTGAGAAGGTCCCAGCCATGGGAAAGTTGACAGTTAAGCCTATCTAGTGACAGCCCATCATAGGCTAGCTGGGTGATCTTGCAACTTATATCATGCCGGAGTTGGATTTTCCCCATAGAGTTTCATTGATCGTTTACTCGGCAACTTCTATCAAGCAGGAGTTTAATTTTCCCCATAGCGCTTCAGGCTGAGAACGACGCAGCCATGGGAAAGTTGACAGTTAAGCCTATCTAGTGACAGCCCATCATAGGCTAGCTGGGTGATCTTGCAACTTGTATCATGCCGGAGTTGGATTTTCCCCATAGAGTTTCATTGATCGTTTACTCGGCAACTTTTATCAAGCAGGAGTTTTATTTTCCCCATAGCGCTTCATTGATCGTGTACTCTTGAGTGTAGCTCGGGCTGAGAACGACGCAGCCATGGGAAAGTTGACAGTTAAGCCTATCTAGTGACAGCCCATCATAGGCTAGCTGGGTGATCTTGCAACTTGTATCATGTCGGAGTTTGATTTTCCCCATAGGGTTTCATTGATCGTGTATTCTTGAGTGTAGCTCTGGCTGAGAAGGTCCCAGCCATGGGAAAGTTGACAGTTAAGCCTATCTAGTGACAGCCCATCATAGGCTAGCTGGGTGATCTTGCAACTTGTATCATGCCGGAGTTGGATTTTCCCCATAGAGTTTCATTGATCGTTTACTCGGCAACTTCTATCAAGCAGGAGTTTAATTTTCCCCATAGCGCTTCATTGATCGTGTAGTCTTGAGTGTAGCTCGGGCTGAGAACGACGCAGCCATGGGAAAGTTGACAGTTAAGCCTATCTAGTGACAGCCCATCATAGGCTAGCTGGGTGATCTTGCAACTTGTATCATGTCGGAGTTTGATTTTCCCCATAGGGTTTCATTGATCGTGTATTCTTGAGTGTAGCTCTGGCTGAGAAGGTCGCAGCCATGGGAAAGTTGACAGTTAAGCCTATCTAGTGACAGCCCATCATAGGCTAGCTGGGTGATCTTGCAACTTGTGTCATGTCGGAGTTTGATTTTCCCCATAGGGTTTCATTGATCGTGTATTCTTGAGTGTAGCTCTGGCTGAGAAGGTCGCAGCCATGGGAAAGTTGACAGTTAAGCCTATCTAGTGACAGCCCATCATAGGCTAGCTGGGTGATCTTGCAACTTGTATCATGCCGGTGTTGGATTTTCCCCATAGAGTTTCATTGATCGTTTACTCGGCAACTTCTATCAAGCAGGAGTTTAATTTTCCCCATAGCGCTTCATTGATCGTGTACTCTTGAGTGTAGCTCGGGCTGAGAACGACGCAGCCATGGGAAAGTTGACAGTTAAGCCTATCTAGTGACAGCCCATCATAGGCTAGCTGGGTGATCTTGCAACTTGTATCATGTCGGAGTTTGATTTTCCCCATAGGGTTTCATTGATCGTGTATTCTTGAGTGTAGCTCTGGCTGAGAAGGTCCCAGCCATGGGAAAGTTGACAGTTAAGCCTATCTAGTGACAGCCCATCATAGGCTAGCTGGGTGATCTTGCAACTTGTATCATGCCGGAGTTGGATTTTCCCCATAGAGTTTCATAGATCGTTTACTCGGCAACTTCTATCAAGCAGGAGTTTAATTTTCCCCATAGCGCTTCATTGATCGTGTACTCTTGAGTGTAGCTCGGGCTGAGAACGACGCAGCCATGGGAAAGTTGACAGTTAAGCCTATCTAGTGACAGCCCATCATAGGCTAGCTGGGTGATCTTGCAACTTGTATCATGTCGGAGTTTGATTTTCCCCATAGGGTTTCATTGATCGTGTATTCTTGAGTGTAGCTCTGGCTGAGAAGGTCGCAGCCATGGGAAAGTTGACAGTTAAGCCTATCTAGTGACAGCCCATCATAGGCTAGCTGGGTGATCTTGCAACTTGTATCATGTCGGAGTTTGATTTTCCCCATAGGGTTTCATTGATCGTGTATTCTTGAGTGTAGCTCTGGCTGAGAAGGTCGCAGCCATGGGAAAGTTGACAGTTAAGCCTATCTAGTGACAGCCCATCATAGGCTAGCTGGGTGATCTTGCAACTTGTATCATGCCGGAGTTGGATTTTCCCCATAGAGTTTCATTGATCGTTTACTCGGCAACTTCTATCAAGCAGGAGTTTAATTTTCCCCATAGCGCTTCATTGATCGTGTACTCTTGAGTGTAGCTCGGGCTGAGAACGACGCAGCCATGGGAAAGTTGACAGTTAAGCCTATCTAGTGACAGCCCATCATAGGCTAGCTGGGTGATCTTGCAACTTGTATCGTGTCGGAGTTTGATTTTCCCCATAGGGTTTCATTGATCGTGTATTCTTGAGTGTAGCTCTGGCTGAGAAGGTCGCAGCCATGGGAAAGTTGACAGTTAAGCCTATCTAGTGACAGCCCATCATAGGCTAGCTGGGTGATCTTGCAACTTGTGTCATGTCGGAGTTTGATTTTCCCCATAGGGTTTCATTGATCGTGTATTCTTGAGTGTAGCTCTGGCTGAGAAGGTCGCAGCCATGGGAAAGTTGACAGTTAAGCCTATCTAGTGACAGCCCATCATAGGCTAGCTGGGTGATCTTGCAACTTGTATCATGCCGGAGTTGGATTTTCCCCATAGAGTTTCATTGATCGTTTACTCGGCAACTTCTATCAAGCAGGAGTTTAATTTTCCCCATAGCGCTTCATTGATCGTGTACTCTTGAGTGTAGCTCGGGCTGAGAACGACGCAGCCATGGGAAAGTTGACAGTTAAGCCTATCTAGTGACAGCCCATCATAGGCTAGCTGGGTGATCTTGCAACTTGTATCGTGTCGGAGTTTGATTTTCCCCATAGGGTTTCATTGATCGTGTATTCTTGAGTGTAGCTCTGGCTGAGAAGGTCGCAGCCATGGGAAAGTTGACAGTTAAGCCTATCTAGTGACAGCCCATCATAGGCTAGCTGGGTGATCTTGCAACTTGTATCATGCCGGAGTTGGATTTTCCCCATAGAGTTTCATTGATCGTTTACTCGGCAACTTTTATCAAGCAGGAGTTTTATTTTCCCCATAGCGCTTCATTGATCGTGTACTCTTGAGTGTAGCTCGGGCTGAGAACGACGCAGCCATGGGAAAGTTGACAGTTAAGCCTATCTAGTGACAGCCCATCATAGGCTAGCTGGGTGATCTTGCAACTTGTATCATGTCGGAGTTTGATTTTCCCCATAGGGTTTCATTGATCGTGTATTCTTGAGTGTAGCTCTGGCTGAGAAGGTCGCAGCCATGGGAAAGTTGACAGTTAAGCCTATCTAGTGACAGCCCATCATAGGCTAGCTGGGTGATCTTGCAACTTGTATCATGCCGGAGTTGGATTTTCCCCATAGAGTTTCATTGATCGTTTACTCGGCAACTTCTATCAAGCAGGAGTTTAATTTTCCCCATAGCGCTTCATTGATCGTGTACTCTTGAGTGTAGCTCGGGCTGAGAACGACGCAGCCATGGGAAAGTTGACAGTTAAGCCTATCTAGTGACAGCCCATCATAGGCTAGCTGGGTGATCTTGCAACTTGTATCGTGTCGGAGTTTGATTTTCCCCATAGGGTTTCATTGATCGTGTATTCTTGAGTGTAGCTCTGGCTGAGAAGGTCGCAGCCATGGGAAAGTTGACAGTTAAGCCTATCTAGTGACAGCCCATCATAGGCTAGCTGGGTGATCTTGCAACTTGTATCATGCCGGAGTTGGATTTTCCCCATAGAGTTTCATTGATCGTTTACTCGGCAACTTTTATCAAGCAGGAGTTTTATTTTCCCCATAGCGCTTCATTGATCGTGTACTCTTGAGTGTAGCTCGGGCTGAGAACGACGCAGCCATGGGAAAGTTGACAGTTAAGCCTATCTAGTGACAGCCCATCATAGGCTAGCTGGGTGATCTTGCAACTTGTATCATGTCGGAGTTTGATTTTCCCCATAGGGTTTCATTGATCGTGTATTCTTGAGTGTAGCTCTGGCTGAGAAGGTCCCAGCCATGGGAAAGTTTACAGTTAAGCCTATCTAGTGACAGCCCATCATAGGCTAGCTGGGTGATCTTGCAACTTGTATCATGCCGGAGTTGGATTTTCCCCATAGAGTTTCATTGATCGTTTACTCGGCAACTTCTATCAAGCAGGAGTTTAATTTTCCCCATAGCGCTTCATTGATCGTGTACTCTTGAGTGTAGCTCGGGCTGAGAACGACGCAGCCATGGGAAAGTTGACAGTTAAGCCTATCTAGTGACAGCCCATCATAGGCTAGCTGGGTGATCTTGCAACTTGTATCATGTCGGAGTTTGATTTTCCCCATAGGGTTTCATTGATCGTGTATTCTTGAGTGTAGCTCTGGCTGAGAAGGTCGCAGCCATGGGAAAGTTGACAGTTAAGCCTATCTAGTGACAGCCCATCATAGGCTAGCTGGGTGATCTTGCAACTTGTGTCATGTCGGAGTTTGATTTTCCCCATAGGGTTTCACTGATTGTGTATTCTTGCGTGTAGCTCTGGCTGAGAAGGTCGCAGCCATGGGAAAGTTGACAGTTAAGCCTATCTAGTGACAGCCCATCATAGGCTAGCTGGGTGATCTTGCAACTTGTATCATGCCGGAGTTGGATTTTCCCCATAGAGTTTCATTGATCGTTTACTCGGCAACTTCTATCAAGCAGGAGTTTAATTTTCCCCATAGCGCTTCATTGATCGTGTACTCTTGAGTGTAGCTCGGGCTGAGAACGACGCAGCCATGGGAAAGTTGACAGTTAAGCCTATCTAGTGACAGCCCATCATAGGCTAGCTGGGTGATCTTGCAACTTGTATCATGTCGGAGTTTGATTTTCCCCATAGGGTTTCATTGATCGTGTATTCTTGAGTGTCGCTCTGGCTGAGAAGGTCCCAGCCATGGGAAAGTTGACAGTTAAGCCTATCTAGTGACAGCCCATCATAGGCTAGCTGGGTGATCTTGCAACTTGTATCATGCCGGAGTTGGATTTTTCCCATAGAGTTTCATTGATCGTTTACTCGGCAACTTCTATCAAGCAGGAGTTTAATTTTCCCCATAGCGCTTCATTGATCGTGTACTCTTGAGTGTAGCTCGGGCTGAGAACGACGCAGCCATGGGAAAGTTGACAGTAAAGCCTATCTAGTGACAGCCCATCATAGGCTAGCTGGGTGATCTTGCAACTTGTATCATGCCGGAGTTGGATTTTCCCCATAGAGTTTCATTGATCGTTTACTCGGCAACTTTTATCAAGCAGGAGTTTTATTTTCCCCATAGCGCTTCATTGATCGTGTACTCTTGAGTGTAGCTCGGGCTGAGAACGACGCAGCCATGGGAAAGTTGACAGTTAAGCCTATCTAGTGACAGCCCATCATAGGCTAGCTGGGTGATCTTGCAACTTGTATCATGTCGGAGTTTGATTTTCCCCATAGGGTTTCATTGATCGTGTATTCTTGAGTGTAGCTCTGGCTGAGAAGGTCCCAGCCATGGGAAAGTTGACAGTTTAGCCTATCTAGTGACAACCCATCATAGGCTAGCTGGGTGATCTTTCAACTTGTACCATGTCGGAGTTTGATTTTCTCCATAGGGTTTCATTGATCGTGTACTCTTGAGTGTAGCTCGGGCTGAGAAGGTCGCAACCATGGGAAAGTTGACAGTTAAGCCTATCTAGTGACAACCCATCATAGGCTAGCTGGGTGATCTTGCAACTTGTATCATGCCGGAGTTTGATTTTCACCATAGGGTTTCATTGATCGCTTACTCGGCAACTTGTATGAAGCAGGATTTCTACTTTCCCCTTAGCGCTTCATTGATCGTGTACTCTTGAGTGTAGCTCGGGCTGAGAATGACGCAGCCATGGGAAAGTTGACAGTTAAGCCTATCTAGTGACAGCCCATCATAGGCTAGCTGGGTGATCTTGCAACTTGTACCATGTCGGAGTTTGATTTTCCCCATAGGGTTTCATTGATCGTGTACTCTTGAGTGTGGCTCAGGCTGAGAAGGTCGCAGCCATGGGAAAGTTGACAGTTTAGCCTATCTAGTGACAACCCATCATAGGCTAGCTGGGTGATCTTGCAACTTGTACCATGTCGGATTTTGATTTTCCCCATAGGGTTTCATTGATCGTGTACTCTTGAGTGTAGCTCGGGCTGAGAAGGTCGCAGCCATGGGAAAGTTGACAGTTAAGCCTATCTAGTGACAACCCATCATAGGCTAGCTGGGTGATCTTGCAACTTGTATCATGCCGGAGTTTGATTTTCAGCATAGGGTTTCATTGATCGCTTCTCGGCAACTTGTATGAAGCAGGATTTCTACTTTCCCCTTAGCGCTTCATTGATCGTGTACTCTTGAGTGTAGCTCGGGCTGAGAAGGTCGCAGCCATGGGAAAGTTGACAGTTAAGCCTATCTAGTGACAACCCATCATAGGCTAGCTGGGTGATCTTGCAACTTGTACAATGTCGGAGTTTGATTTTCCCCATAGGGTTTCATTGATCGTGTACTCTTGAGTGTAGCTCAGGCTGAGAAGGTCGCAGCCATGGGAAAGTTGACAGTTTAGCCTATCTAGTGACAACCCATCATAGGCTAGCTGGGTGATCTTTCAACTTGTACCATGTCGGAGTTTGATTTTCCCCATAGGGTTTCATTGATCGTGTACTCTTGACTGTAGCTCGGGCTGAGAAGGTCGCAACCATGGGAAAGTTGACAGTTAAGCCTATCTAGTGACAACCCATCATAGGCTAGCTGGGTGATCTTTCAACTTGTACCATGTCGGATTTTGATTTTCCCCATAGGGTTTCATTGATCGTGTACTCTTGAGTGTAGCTCGGGCTGAGAAGGTCGCAGCCATGGGAAAGTTGACAGTTAAGCCTATCTAGTGACAACCCATCATAGGCTAGCTGGGTGATCTTGCAACTTGTATCATGCCGGAGTTTGATTTTCAGCATAGGGTTTCATTGATCGCTTCTCGGCAACTTGTATGAAGCAGGATTTCTACTTTCCCCTTAGCGCTTCATTGATCGTGTACTCTTGAGTGTAGCTCGGGCTGAGAAGGTCGCAGCCATGGGAAAGTTGACAGTTAAGCCTATCTAGTGACAACCCATCATAGGCTAGCTGGGTGATCTTGCAACTTGTACAATGTCGGAGTTTGATTTTCCCCATAGGGTTTCATTGATCGTGTACTCTTGAGTGTAGCTCAGGCTGAGAAGGTCGCAGCCATGGGAAAGTTGACAGTTTAGCCTATCTAGTGACAACCCATCATAGGCTAGCTGGGTGATCTTTCAACTTGTACCATGTCGGAGTTTGATTTTCCCCATAGGGTTTCATTGATCGTGTACTCTTGACTGTAGCTCGGGCTGAGAAGGTCGCAACCATGGGAAAGTTGACAGTTAAGCCTATCTAGTGACAAGCCATCATAGGCTAGCTGGGTGATCTTGCAACTTGTATCATGCCGGAGTTTGATTTTCACCATAGGGTTTCATTGATCGCTTACTCGGCAACTTGTATGAAGCAGGATTTCTACTTTCCCCTTAGCGCTTCAGTGATCGTGTACTCTTGAGTGTAGCTCGGGCTGAGAATGACGCAGCCATGGGAAAGTTGACAGTTAAGCCTATCTAGTGACAGCCCATCATAGGCTAGCTGGGTGATCTTGCAACTTGTACCATGTCGGAGTTTGATTTTCCCCATAGGGTTTCATTGATCGTGTACTCTTGAGTGTAGCTCGGGCTGAGAAGGTCGCAGCCATGGGAAAGTTGACAGTAAAGCCTATCTAGTGACAACCCATCATAGGCTAGCTGGGTGATCTTGCAACTTGTATCATGCCGGAGTTTGATTTTCACCATAGGGTTTCATTGATCGCTTACTCGGCAACTTGTATGAAGCAGGATTTCTACTTTCCCCTTAGCGCTTCATTGATCGTGTACTCTTGAGTGTAGCTCGGGCTGAGAATGACGCAACCATGGGAAAGTTGACAGTTAAGCCTATCTAGTGACAGCCCATCATAGGCTAGCTGGGTGATCTTGCAACTTGTACAATGTCGGAGTTTGATTTTCCCCATAGGGTTTCATTGATCGTGTACTCTTGAGTGTAGCTCAGGCTGAGAAGGTCGCAGCCATGGGAAAGTTGACAGTTTAGCCTATCTAGTGACAACCCATCATAGGCTAGCTGGGTGATCTTTCAACTTGTACCATGTCGGAGTTTGATTTTCCCCCTAGGGTTTCATTGATCGTGTACTCTTGAGTGTAGCTCGGGCTGAGAAGGTCGCAACCATGGGAAAGTTGACAGTTAAGCCTATCTAGTGACAACCCATCATAGGCTAGCTGGGTGATCTTGCAACTTGTATCATGCCGGAGTTTGATTTTCACCATAGGGTTTCATTGATCGCTTACTCGGCAACTTGTATGAAGCAGGATTTCTACTTTCCCCTTAGCGCTTCATTGATCGTGTACTCTTGAGTGTAGCTCGGGCTGAGAATGACGCAGCCATGGGAAAGTTGACAGTTAAGCCTATCTAGTGACAGCCCATCATAGGCTAGCTGGGTGATCTTGCAACTTGTACCATGTCGGAGTTTGATTTTCCCCATAGGGTTTCATTGATCGTGTACTCTTGAGTGTAGCTCAGGCTGAGAAGGTCGCAGCCATGGGAAGGTTGACAGTTTAGCCTATCTAGTGACAACCCATCATAGGCTAGCTGGGTGATCTTGCAACTTGTACCATGTCGGAGTTTGATTTTCCCCATAGGGTTTCATTGATCGTGTACTCTTGAGTGTAGCTCGGGCTGAGAAGGTCGCAGCCATGGGAAAGTTGACAGTTAAGCCTATCTAGTGACAACCCATCATAGGCTAGCTGGGTGATCTTGCAACTTGTATCATGCCGGAGTTTGATTTTCACCATAGGGTTTCATTGATCGCTTACTCGGCAACTTGTATGAAGCAGGATTTCTACTTTCCCCTTAGCGCTTCATTGATCGTGTACTCTTGAGTGTAGCTCGGGCTGAGAAGGTCGCAGCCATGGGAAAGTTTACAGTTAAGCCTATTTAGTGACAACCCATCATAGGCTAGCTGGGTGATCTTGCAACTTGTACAATGTCGGAGTTTGATTTTCCCCATAGGGTTTCATTGATCGTGTACTCTTGAGTGTAGCTCAGGCTGAGAAGTTCGCAGCCATGGGAAAGTTGACAGTTTAGCCTATCTAGTGACAACCCATCATAGGCTAGCTGGGTGATCTTGCAACTTGTACCATGTCGGATTTTGATTTTCCCCATAGGGTTTCATTGATCGTGTACTCTTGAGTGTAGCTCGGGCTGAGAAGGTCGCAGCCATGGGAAAGTTGACAGTTAAGCCTATCTAGTGACAACCCATCATAGGCTAGCTGGGTGATCTTGCAACTTGTATCATGCCGGAGTTTGATTTTCACCATAGGGTTTCATTGATCGCTTCTCGGCAACTTGTATGAAGCAGGATTTCTACTTTCCCCTTAGCGCTTCATTGATCGTGTACTCTTGAGTGTAGCTCGGGCTGAGAAGGTCGCAGCCATGGGAAAGTTGACAGTTAAGCCTATCTAGTGACAACCCATCATAGGCTAGCTGGGTGATCTTGCAACTTGTACAATGTCGGAGTTTGATTTTCCCCATAGGGTTTCATTGATCGTGTACTCTTGAGTGTAGCTCAGGCTGAGAAGGTCGCAGCCATGGGAAAGTTGACAGTTTAGCCTATCTAGTGACAACCCATCATAGGCTAGCTGGGTGATCTTTCAACTTGTACCATGTCGGAGTTTGATTTTCCCCATAGGGTTTCATTGATCGTGTACTCTTGACTGTAGCTCGGGCTGAGAAGGTCGCAACCATGGGAAAGTTGACAGTTAAGCCTATCTAGTGACAACCCATCATAGGCTAGCTGGGTGATCTTGCAACTTGTATCATGCCGGAGTTTGATTTTCACCATAGGGTTTCATTGATCGCTTACTCGGCAACTTGTATGAAGCAGGATTTCTACTTTCCCCTTAGCGCTTCAGTGATCGTGTACTCTTGAGTGTAGCTCGGGCTGAGAATGACGCAGCCATGGGAAAGTTGACAGTTAAGCCTATCTAGTGACAGCCCATCATAGGCTAGCTGGGTGATCTTGCAACTTGTACCATGTCGGAGTTTGATTTTCCCCATAGGGTTTCATTGATCGTGTACTCTTGAGTGTAGCTCAGGCTGAGAAGGTCGCAGCCATGGGAAAGTTGACAGTTTAGCCTATCTAGTGACAACCCATCATAGGCTAGCTGGGTGATCTTTCAACTTGTACCATGTCGGAGTTTGATTTTCCCCATAGGGTTTCATTGATCGTGTACTCTTGAGTGTAGCTCGGGCTGAGAAGGTCGCAACCATGGGAAAGTTGACAGTTAAGCCTATCTAGTGACAACCCATCATAGGCTAGCTGGGTGATCTTGCAACTTGTATCATGCCGGAGTTTGATTTTCACCATAGGGTTTCATTGATCGCTTACTCGGCAACTTGTATGAAGCAGGATTTCTTCTTTCCCCTTAGCGCTTCATTGATCGTGTACTCTTGAGTGTAGCTCGGGCTGAGAATGACGCAGCCATGGGAAAGTTGACAGTTAAGCCTATCTAGTGACAGCCCATCATAGGCTAGCTGGGTGATCTTGCAACTTGTACCATGTCGGAGTTTGATTTTCCCCATAGGGTTTCATTGATCGTGTACTCTTGAGTGTAGCTCAGGCTGAGAAGGTCGCAGCCATGGGAAAGTTGACAGTTTAGCCTATCTAGTGACAACCCATCATAGGCTAGCTGGGTGATCTTTTAACTTGTACCATGTCGGAGTTTGATTTTCCCCATAGGGTTTCATTGATCGTGTACTCTTGACTGTAGCTCGGGCTGAGAAGGTCGCAACCATGGGAAAGTTGACAGTTAAGCCTATCTAGTGACAACCCATCATAGGCTAGCTGGGTGATCTTGCAACTTGTATCATGCCGGAGTTTGATTTTCACTTTAGGGTTTCATTGATCGCTTACTCGGCAACTTGTATGAAGCAGGATTTCTACTTTCCCCTTAGCGCTTCAGTGATCGTGTACTCTTGAGTGTAGCTCGGGCTGAGAATGACGCAGCCATGGGAAAGTTGACAGTTAAGCCTATCTAGTGACAGCCCATCATAGGCTAGCTGGGTGATCTTGCAACTTGTACCATGTCGGAGTTTGATTTTCCCCATAGGGTTTCATTGATCGTGTACTCTTGAGTGTAGCTCGGGCTGAGAAGGTCGCAGCCATGGGAAAGTTGACAGTTAAGCCTATCTAGTGACAACCCATCATAGGCTAGCTGGGTGATCTTTCAACTTGTACCATGTCGGAGTTTGATTTTCCCCATAGGGTTTCATTGATCGTGTACTCTTGACTGTAGCTCGGGCTGAGAAGGTCGCAGCCATGGGAAAGTTGACAGTTAAGCCTATCTAGTGACAGCCCATCATAGGCTAGCTGGGTGATCTTGCAACTTGTACCATGTCGGAGTTTGATTTTCCCCATAGGGTTTCATTGATCGTGTACTCTTGAGTGTAGCTCGGGCTGAGAAGGTCGCAGCCATGGGAAAGTTGACAGTTAAGCCTATCTAGTGACAACCCATCATAGGCTAGCTGGGTGATCTTGCAACTTGTATCATGCCGGAGTTTGATTTTCACCATAGGGTTTCATTGATCGCTTACTCGGCAACTTGTATGAAGCAGGATTTCTTCTTTCCCCTTAGCGCTTCATTGATCGTGTACTCTTGAGTGTAGCTCGGGCTGAGAATGACGCAGCCATGGGAAAGTTGACAGTTAAGCCTATCTAGTGACAGCCCATCATAGGCTAGCTGGGTGATCTTGCAACTTGTATCATGTCGGAGTTTGATTTTCCCCATAGGGTTTCATTGATCGTGTATTCTTGAGTGTAGCTCTGGCTGAGAAGGTCGCAGCCATGGGAAAGTTGACAGTTAAGCCTATCTAGTGACAGCCCATCATAGGCTAGCTGGGTGATCTTGCAACTTGTATCATGCCGGAGTTGGATTTTCCCCATAGAGTTTCATTGATCGTTTACTCGGCAACTTCTATCAAGCAGGAGTTTAATTTTCCCCATAGCGCTTCATTGATCGTGTACTCTTGAGTGTAGCTCGGGCTGAGAACGACGCAGCCATGGGAAAGTTGACAGTTAAGCCTATCTAGTGACAGCCCATCATAGGCTAGCTGGGTGATCTTGCAACTTGTATCATGTCGGAGTTTGATTTTCCCCATAGGGTTTCATTGATCGTGTATTCTTGAGTGTAGCTCTGGCTGAGAAGGTCGCAGCCATGGGAAAGTTGACAGTTAAGCCTATCTAGTGACAGCCCATCATAGGCTAGCTGGGTGATCTTGCAACTTGTGTCATGTCGGAGTTTGATTTTCCCCATAGGGTTTCACTGATTGTGTATTCTTGCGTGTAGCTCTGGCTGAGAAGGTCGCAGCCATGGGAAAGTTGACAGTTAAGCCTATCTAGTGACAGCCCATCATAGGCTAGCTGGGTGATCTTGCAACTTGTATCATGCCGGAGTTGGATTTTCCCCATAGAGTTTCATTGATCGTTTACTCGGCAACTTCTATCAAGCAGGAGTTTAATTTTCCCCATAGCGCTTCATTGATCGTGTACTCTTGAGTGTAGCTCGGGCTGAGAACGACGCAGCCATGGGAAAGTTGACAGTTAAGCCTATCTAGTGACAGCCCATCATAGGCTAGCTGGGTGATCTTGCAACTTGTATCATGCCGGAGTTGGATTTTTCCCATAGAGTTTCATTGATCGTTTACTCGGCAACTTCTATCAAGCAGGAGTTTAATTTTCCCCATAGCGCTTCATTGATCGTGTACTCTTGAGTGTAGCTCGGGCTGAGAACGACGCAGCCATGGGAAAGTTGACAGTTAAGCCTATCTAGTGACAGCCCATCATAGGCTAGCTGGGTGATCTTGCAACTTGTATCATGTCGGAGTTTGATTTTCCCCATAGGGTTTCATTGATCGTGTATTCTTGAGTGTAGCTCTGGCTGAGAAGGTCGCAGCCATGGGAAAGTTGACAGTTAAGCCTATCTAGTGACAGCCCATCATAGGCTAGCTGGGTGATCTTGCAACTTGTATCATGTCGGAGTTTGATTTTCCCCATAGGGTTTCATTGATCGTGTATTCTTGAGTGTAGCTCTGGCTGAGAAGGTCGCAGCCATGGGAAAGTTGACAGTTAAGCCTATCTAGTGACAGCCCATCATAGGCTAGCTGGGTGATCTTGCAACTTGTATCATGTCGGAGTTTGATTTTCCCCATAGGGTTTCATTGATCGTGTATTCTTGAGTGTAGCTCTGGCTGAGAAGGTCGCAGCCATGGGAAAGTTGACAGTTAAGCCTATCTAGTGACAGCCCATCATAGGCTAGCTGGGTGATCTTGCAACTTGTATCATGTCGGAGTTTGATTTTCCCCATAGGGTTTCATTGATCGTGTATTCTTGAGTGTAGCTCTGGCTGAGAAGGTCGCAGCCATGGGAAAGTTGACAGTTAAGCCTATCTAGTGACAGCCCATCATAGGCTAGCTGGGTGATCTTGCAACTTGTATCATGTCGGAGTTTGATTTTCCCCATAGGGTTTCATTGATCGTGTATTCTTGAGTGTAGCTCTGGCTGAGAAGGTTGCAGCCATGGGAAAGTTGACAGTTAAGCCTATCTAGTGACAGCCCATCATAGGCTAGCTGGGTGATCTTGCAACTTGTATCATGCCGGAGTTGGATTTTCCCCATAGAGTTTCATTGATCGTTTACTCGGCAACTTCTATCAAGCAGGAGTTTAATTTTCCCCATAGCGCTTCATTGATCGTGTACTCTTGAGTGTAGCTCGGGCTGAGAACGACGCAGCCATGGGAAAGTTGACAGTTAAGCCTATCTAGTGACAGCCCATCATAGGCTAGCTGGGTGATCTTGCAACTTGTATCATGTCGGAGTTTGATTTTCCCCATAGGGTTTCATTGATCGTGTATTCTTGAGTGTAGCTCTGGCTGAGAAGGTCCCAGCCATGGGAAAGTTGACAGTTAAGCCTATCTAGTGACAGCCCATCATAGGCTAGCTGGGTGATCTTGCAACTTGTATCATGCCGGAGTTGGATTTTCCCCATAGAGTTTCATTGATCGTTTACTCGGCAACTTCTATCAAGCAGGAGTTTAATTTTCCCCATAGCGCTTCATTGATCGTGTACTCTTGAGTGTAGCTCGGGCTGAGAACGACGCAGCCATGGGAAAGTTGACAGTTAAGCCTATCTAGTGACAGCCCATCATAGGCTAGCTGGGTGATCTTGCAACTTGTATCATGTCGGAGTTTGATTTTCCCCATAGGGTTTCATTGATCGTGTATTCTTGAGTGTAGCTCTGGCTGAGAAGGTCGCAGCCATGGGAAAGTTGACAGTTAAGCCTATCTAGTGACAGCCCATCATAGGCTAGCTGGGTGATCTTGCAACTTGTATCATGTCGGAGTTTGATTTTCCCCATAGGGTTTCATTGATCGTGTATTCTTGAGTGTCGCTCTGGCTGAGAAGGTCCCAGCCATGGGAAAGTTGACAGTTAAGCCTATCTAGTGACAGCCCATCATAGGCTAGCTGGGTGATCTTGCAACTTGTATCATGCCGGAGTTGGATTTTCCCCATAGAGTTTCATTGATCGTTTACTCGGCAACTTCTATCAAGCAGGAGTTTAATTTTCCCCATAGCGCTTCAGGCTGAGAACGACGCAGCCATGGGAAAGTTGACAGTTAAGCCTATCTAGTGACAGCCCATCATAGGCTAGCTGGGTGATCTTGCAACTTGTATCATGCCGGAGTTGGATTTTCCCCATAGAGTTTCATTGATCGTTTACTCGGCAACTTTTATCAAGCAGGAGTTTTATTTTCCCCATAGCGCTTCATTGATCGTGTACTCTTGAGTGTAGCTCGGGCTGAGAACGACGCAGCCATGGGAAAGTTGACAGTTAAGCCTATCTAGTGACAGCCCATCATAGGCTAGCTGGGTGATCTTGCAACTTGTATCATGTCGGAGTTTGATTTTCCCCATAGGGTTTCATTGATCGTGTATTCTTGAGTGTAGCTCTGGCTGAGAAGGTCCCAGCCATGGGAAAGTTGACAGTTAAGCCTATCTAGTGACAGCCCATCATAGGCTAGCTGGGTGATCTTGCAACTTGTATCATGCCGGAGTTGGATTTTCCCCATAGAGTTTCATTGATCGTTTACTCGGCAACTTCTATCAAGCAGGAGTTTAATTTTCCCCATAGCGCTTCATTGATCGTGTAGTCTTGAGTGTAGCTCGGGCTGAGAACGACGCAGCCATGGGAAAGTTGACAGTTAAGCCTATCTAGTGACAGCCCATCATAGGCTAGCTGGGTGATCGTGCAACTTGTATCATGTCGGAGTTTGATTTTCCCCATAGGGTTTCATTGATCGTGTATTCTTGAGTGTAGCTCTGGCTGAGAAGGTCGCAGCCATGGGAAAGTTGACAGTTAAGCCTATCTAGTGACAGCCCATCATAGGCTAGCTGGGTGATCTTGCAACTTGTGTCATGTCGGAGTTTGATTTTCCCCATAGGGTTTCATTGATCGTGTATTCTTGAGTGTAGCTCTGGCTGAGAAGGTCGCAGCCATGGGAAAGTTGACAGTTAAGCCTATCTAGTGACAGCCCATCATAGGCTAGCTGGGTGATCTTGCAACTTGTATCATGCCGGTGTTGGATTTTCCCCATAGAGTTTCATTGATCGTTTACTCGGCAACTTCTATCAAGCAGGAGTTTAATTTTCCCCATAGCGCTTCATTGATCGTGTACTCTTGAGTGTAGCTCGGGCTGAGAACGACGCAGCCATGGGAAAGTTGACAGTTAAGCCTATCTAGTGACAGCCCATCATAGGCTAGCTGGGTGATCTTGCAACTTGTATCATGTCGGAGTTTGATTTTCCCCATAGGGTTTCATTGATCGTGTATTCTTGAGTGTAGCTCTGGCTGAGAAGGTCCCAGCCATGGGAAAGTTGACAGTTAAGCCTATCTAGTGACAGCCCATCATAGGCTAGCTGGGTGATCTTGCAACTTGTATCATGCCGGAGTTGGATTTTCCCCATAGAGTTTCATAGATCGTTTACTCGGCAACTTCTATCAAGCAGGAGTTTAATTTTCCCCATAGCGCTTCATTGATCGTGTACTCTTGAGTGTAGCTCGGGCTGAGAACGACGCAGCCATGGGAAAGTTGACAGTTAAGCCTATCTAGTGACAGCCCATCATAGGCTAGCTGGGTGATCTTGCAACTTGTATCATGTCGGAGTTTGATTTTCCCCATAGGGTTTCATTGATCGTGTATTCTTGAGTGTAGCTCTGGCTGAGAAGGTCGCAGCCATGGGAAAGTTGACAGTTAAGCCTATCTAGTGACAGCCCATCATAGGCTAGCTGGGTGATCTTGCAACTTGTATCATGTCGGAGTTTGATTTTCCCCATAGGGTTTCATTGATCGTGTATTCTTGAGTGTAGCTCTGGCTGAGAAGGTCGCAGCCATGGGAAAGTTGACAGTTAAGCCTATCTAGTGACAGCCCATCATAGGCTAGCTGGGTGATCTTGCAACTTGTATCATGCCGGAGTTGGATTTTCCCCATAGAGTTTCATTGATCGTTTACTCGGCAACTTCTATCAAGCAGGAGTTTAATTTTCCCCATAGCGCTTCATTGATCGTGTACTCTTGAGTGTAGCTCGGGCTGAGAACGACGCAGCCATGGGAAAGTTGACAGTTAAGCCTATCTAGTGACAGCCCATCATAGGCTAGCTGGGTGATCTTGCAACTTGTATCGTGTCGGAGTTTGATTTTCCCCATAGGGTTTCATTGATCGTGTATTCTTGAGTGTAGCTCTGGCTGAGAAGGTCGCAGCCATGGGAAAGTTGACAGTTAAGCCTATCTAGTGACAGCCCATCATAGGCTAGCTGGGTGATCTTGCAACTTGTGTCATGTCGGAGTTTGATTTTCCCCATAGGGTTTCATTGATCGTGTATTCTTGAGTGTAGCTCTGGCTGAGAAGGTCGCAGCCATGGGAAAGTTGACATTTAAGCCTATCTAGTGACAGCCCATCATAGGCTAGCTGGGTGATCTTGCAACTTGTATCATGCCGGAGTTGGATTTTCCCCATAGAGTTTCATTGATCGTTTACTCGGCAACTTCTATCAAGCAGGAGTTTAATTTTCCCCATAGCGCTTCATTGATCGTGTACTCTTGAGTGTAGCTCGGGCTGAGAACGACGCAGCCATGGGAAAGTTGACAGTTAAGCCTATCTAGTGACAGCCCATCATAGGCTAGCTGGGTGATCTTGCAACTTGTATCGTGTCGGAGTTTGATTTTCCCCATAGGGTTTCATTGATCGTGTATTCTTGAGTGTAGCTCTGGCTGAGAAGGTCGCAGCCATGGGAAAGTTGACAGTTAAGCCTATCTAGTGACAGCCCATCATAGGCTAGCTGGGTGATCTTGCAACTTGTATCATGCCGGAGTTGGATTTTCCCCATAGAGTTTCATTGATCGTTTACTCGGCAACTTCTATCAAGTAGGAGTTTAATTTTCTCCATAGCGCTTCATTGATCGTGTACTCTTGAGTGTAGCTCGGGCTGAGAACGACGCAGCCATGGGAAAGTTGACAGTTAAGCCTATCTAGTGACAGCCCATCATAGGCTAGCTGGGTGATCTTGCAACTTGTATCATGCCGGAGTTGGATTTTCCCCATAGGGTTTCATTGATCGTTTACTCGGCAACTTCTATCAAGCAGGAGTTTAATTTTCCCCGTAGCGCTTCATTGATCGTGTACTCTTGAGTGTAGCTCGGGCTGAGAACGACGCAGCCATGGGAAAGTTGACAGTTAAGCCTATCTAATGACAGCCCATCATAGGCTAGCTGGGTGATCTTGCAACTTGTATCATGTCGGAGTTTGATTTTCCCCATAGGGTTTCATTGATCGTGTATTCTTGAGTGTAGCTCTGGCTGAGAAGGTCGCAGCCATGGGAAAGTTGACAGTTAAGCCTATCTAGTGACAGCCCATCATAGGCTAGCTGGGTGATCTTGCAACTTGTATCATGTCGGAGTTTGATTTTCCCCATAGGGTTTCATTGATCGTGTATTCTTGAGTGTAGCTCTGGCTGAGAAGGTCGCAGCCATGGGAAAGTTGACAGTTAAGCCTATCTAGTGACAGCCCATCATAGGCTAGCTGGGTGATCTTGCAACTTGTATCATGTCGGAGTTTGATTTTCCCCATAGGGTTTCATTGATCGTGTATTCTTGAGTGTAGCTCTGGCTGAGAAGGTCCCAGCCATGGGAAAGTTGACAGTTAAGCCTATCTAGTGACAGCCCATCATAGGCTAGCTGGGTGATCTTGCAACTTGTATCATGCCGGAGTTGGATTTTCCCCATAGAGTTTCATTGATCGTTTACTCGGCAACTTCTATCAAGCAGGAGTTTAATTTTCTCCATAGCGCTTCATTGATCGTGTACTCTTGAGTGTAGCTCGGGCTGAGAACGACGCAGCCATGGGAAAGTTGACAGTTAAGCCTATCTAGTGACAGCCCATCATAGGCTAGCTGGGTGATCTTGCAACTTGTATCATGTCGGAGTTTGATTTTCCCCATAGGGTTTCATTGATCGTGTATTCTTGAGTGTAGCTCTGGCTGAGAAGGTCGCAGCCATGGGAAAGTTGACAGTTAAGCCTATCTAGTGACAGCCCATCATAGGCTAGCTGGGTGATCTTGCAACTTGTATCATGCCGGAGTTGAAATTTCCCCATAGAGTTTCATTGATCGTTTACTCGGCAACTTCTATCAAGCAGGAGTTTAATTTTCCCCATAGCGCTTCATTGATCGTGTACTCTTGAGTGTAGCTCGGGCTGAGAACGACGCAGCCATGGGAAAGTTGACAGTTAAGCCTATCTAGTGACAGCCCATCATAGGCTAGCTGGGTGATCTTGCAACTTGTATCATGTCGGAGTTTGATTTTCCCCATAGGGTTTCATTGATCGTGTATTCTTCAGTGTAGCTCTGGCTGAGAAGGTCGCAGCCATGGGAAAGTTGACAGTTAAGCCTATCTAGTGACAGCCCATCATAGGCTAGCTGGGTGATCTTGCAACTTGTATCATGCCGGAGTTGGATTTTCCCCATAGAGTTTCATTGATCGTTTACTCGGCAACTTCTATCAAGCAGGAGTTTAATTTTCCCCATAGCGCTTCATTGATCGTGTACTCTTGAGTGTAGCTCGGGCTGAGAACGACGCAGCCATGGGAAAGTTGACAGTTAAGCATATCTAGTGACAGCCCATCATAGGCTAGCTGGGTGATCTTGCAACTTGTATCATGTCGGAGTTTGATTTTCCCCATAGGGTTTCATTGATCGTGTATTCTTGAGTGTAGCTCTGGCTGAGAAGGTCGCAGCCATGGGAAAGTTGACAGTTAAGCCTATCTAGTGACAGCCCATCATAGGCTAGCTGGGTGATCTTGCAACTTGTATCATGCCGGAGTTGGATTTTCCCCATAGGGTTTCATTGATCGTTTACTCGGCAACTTCTATCAAGCAGGAGTTTAATTTTCCCCGTAGCGCTTCATTGATCGTGTACTCTTGAGTGTAGCTCGGGCTGAGAACGACGCAGCCATGGGAAAGTTGACAGTTAAGCCTATCTAATGACAGCCCATCATAGGCTAGCTGGGTGATCTTGCAACTTGTATCATGTCGGAGTTTGATTTTCCCCATAGGGTTTCATTGATCGTGTATTCTTGAGTGTAGCTCTGGCTGAGAAGGTCGCAGCCATGGGAAAGTTGACAGTTAAGCCTATCTAGTGACAGCCCATCATAGGCTAGCTGGGTGATCTTGCAACTTGTATCATGTCGGAGTTTGATTTTCCCCATAGGGTTTCATTGATCGTGTATTCTTGAGTGTAGCTCTGGCTGAGAAGGTCGCAGCCATGGGAAAGTTGACAGTTAAGCCTATCTAGTGACAGCCCATCATAGGCTAGCTGGGTGATCTTGCAACTTGTATCATGTCGGAGTTTGATTTTCCCCATAGGGTTTCATTGATCGTGTATTCTTGAGTGTAGCTCTGGCTGAGAAGGTCCCAGCCATGGGAAAGTTGACAGTTAAGCCTATCTAGTGACAGCCCATCATAGGCTAGCTGGGTGATCTTGCAACTTGTATCATGCCGGAGTTGGATTTTCCCCATAGAGTTTCATTGATCGTTTACTCGGCAACTTCTATCAAGCAGGAGTTTAATTTTCTCCATAGCGCTTCATTGATCGTGTACTCTTGAGTGTAGCTCGGGCTGAGAACGACGCAGCCATGGGAAAGTTGACAGTTAAGCCTATCTAGTGACAGCCCATCATAGGCTAGCTGGGTGATCTTGCAACTTGTATCATGTCGGAGTTTGATTTTCCCCATAGGGTTTCATTGATCGTGTATTCTTGAGTGTAGCTCTGGCTGAGAAGGTCGCAGCCATGGGAAAGTTGACAGTTAAGCCTATCTAGTGACAGCCCATCATAGGCTAGCTGGGTGATCTTGCAACTTGTATCATGCCGGAGTTGAAATTTCCCCATAGAGTTTCATTGATCGTTTACTCGGCAACTTCTATCAAGCAGGAGTTTAATTTTCCCCATAGCGCTTCATTGATCGTGTACTCTTGAGTGTAGCTCGGGCTGAGAACGACGCAGCCATGGGAAAGTTGACAGTTAAGCCTATCTAGTGACAGCCCATCATAGGCTAGCTGGGTGATCTTGCAACTTGTATCATGTCGGAGTTTGATTTTCCCCATAGGGTTTCATTGATCGTGTATTCTTCAGTGTAGCTCTGGCTGAGAAGGTCGCAGCCATGGGAAAGTTGACAGTTAAGCCTATCTAGTGACAGCCCATCATAGGCTAGCTGGGTGATCTTGCAACTTGTATCATGTCGGAGTTTGATTTTCCCCATAGGGTTTCATTGATCGTGTATTCTTGAGTGTAGCTCTGGCTGAGAAGGTCGCAGCCATGGGAAAGTTGACAGTTAAGCCTATCTAGTGACAGCCCATCATAGGCTAGCTGGGTGATCTTGCAACTTGTATCATGCCGGAGTTGGATTTTCCCCATAGAGTTTCATTGATCGTTTACTCGGCAACTTCTATCAAGCAGGAGTTTAATTTTCCCCATAGCGCTTCATTGATCGTGTACTCTTGAGTGTAGCTCGGGCTGAGAACGACGCAGCCATGGGAAAGTTGACAGTTAAGCCTATCTAGTGACAGCCCATCATAGGCTAGCTGGGTGATCTTGCAACTTGTATCATGTCGGAGTTTGATTTTCCCCATAGGGTTTCATTGATCGTGTATTCTTGAGTGTAGCTCTGGCTGAGAAGGTCCCAGCCATGGGAAAGTTGACAGTTAAGCCTATCTAGTGACAGCCCATCATAGGCTAGCTGGGTGATCTTGCAACTTGTATCATGCCGGAGTTGGATTTTCCCCATAGAGTTTCATTGATCGTTTACTCGGCAACTTCTATCAAGCAGGAGTTTAATTTTCCCCATAGCGCTTCATTGATCGTGTACTCTTGAGTGTAGCTCGGGCTGAGAACGACGCAGCCATGGGAAAGTTGACAGTTAAGCCTATCTAGTGACAGCCCATCATAGGCTAGCTGGGTGATCTTGCAACTTGTATCATGTCGGAGTTTGATTTTCCCCATAGGGTTTCATTGATCGTGTATTCTTGAGTGTAGCTCTGGCTGAGAAGGTCGCAGCCATGGGAAAGTTGACAGTTAAGCCTATCTAGTGACAGCCCATCATAGGCTAGCTGGGTGATCTTGCAACTTGTATCATGTCGGAGTTTGATTTTCCCCATAGGGTTTCATTAATCGTGTAATCTTGAGTGTAGCTCTGGCTGAGAAGGTCGCAGCCATGGGAAAGTTGACAGTTAAGCCTATCTAGTGACAGCCCATCATAGGCTAGCTGGGTGATCTTGCAACTTGTATCATGCCGGAGTTGGATTTTCCCCATAGAGTTTCATTGATCGTTTACTCGGCAACTTCTTTCAAGCAGGAGTTTAATTTTCCCCATAGCGCTTCATTGATCGTGTACTCTTGAGTGTAGCTCGGGCTGAGAACGACGCAGCCATGGGAAAGTTGACAGTTAAGCCTATCTAGTGACAGCCCATCATAGGCTAGCTGGGTGATCTTGCAACATGTATCATGTCGGAGTTTGATTTTCCCCATAGGGTTTCATTGATCGTGTATTCTTGAGTGTAGCTCTGGCTGAGAAGGTCGCAGCCATGGGAAAGTTGACAGTTAAGCCTATCTAGTGACAGCCCATCATAGGCTAGCTGGGTGATCTTGCAACTTGTATCATGTCGGAGTTTGATTTTCCCCATAGGGTTTCATTGATCGTGTATTCTTGAGTGTCGCTCTGGCTGAGAAGGTCCCAGCCATGGGAAAGTTGACAGTTAAGCCTATCTAGTGACAGCCCATCATAGGCTAGCTGGGTGATCTTGCAACTTGTATCATGCCGGAGTTGGATTTTTCCCATAGAGTTTCATTGATCGTTTACTCGGCAACTTCTATCAAGCAGGAGTTTAATTTTCCCCATAGCGCTTCATTGATCGTGTACTCTTGAGTGTAGCTCGGGCTGAGAACGACGCAGCCATGGGAAAGTTGACAGTTAAGCCTATCTAGTGACAGCCCATCATAGGCTAGCTGGGTGATCTTGCAACTTGTATCATGCCGGAGTTGGATTTTCCCCATAGAGTTTCATTGATCGTTTACTCGGCAACTTTTATCAAGCAGGAGTTTTATTTTCCCCATAGCGCTTCATTGATCGTGTACTCTTGAGTGTAGCTCGGGCTGAGAACGACGCAGCCATGGGAAAGTTGACAGTTAAGCCTATCTAGTGACAGCCCATCATAGGCTAGCTGGGTGATCTTGCAACTTGTATCATGTCGGAGTTTGATTTTCCCCATAGGGTTTCATTGATCGTGTATTCTTGAGTGTAGCTCTGGCTGAGAAGGTCCCAGCCATGGGAAAGTTGACAGTTAAGCCTATCTAGTGACAGCCCATCATAGGCTAGCTGGGTGATCTCGCAACTTGTATCATGCCGGAGTTGGATTTTCCCCATAGAGTTTCATTGATCGTTTACTCGGCAACTTCTATCAAGCAGGAGTTTAATTTTCCCCATAGCGCTTCATTGATCGTGTACTCTTGAGTGTAGCTCGGGCTGAGAACGACGCAGCCATGGGAAAGTTGACAGTTAAGCCTATCTAGTGACAGCCCATCATAGGCTAGCTGGGTGATCTTGCAACTTGTATCATGTCGGAGTTTGATTTTCCCCATAGGGTTTCATTGATCGTGTATTCTTGAGTGTAGCTCTGGCTGAGAAGGTCGCAGCCATGGGAAAGTTGACAGTTAAGCCTATCTAGTGACAGCCCATCATAGGCTAGCTGGGTGATCTTGCAACTTGTGTCATGTCGGAGTTTGATTTTCCCCATAGGGTTTCATTGATCGTGTATTCTTGAGTGTAGCTCTGGCTGAGAAGGTCGCAGCCATGGGAAAGTTGACAGTTAAGCCTATCTAGTGACAGCCCATCATAGGCTAGCTGGGTGATCTTGCAACTTGTATCATGCCGGTGTTGGATTTTCCCCATAGAGTTTCATTGATCGTTTACTCGGCAACTTCTATCAAGCAGGAGTTTAATTTTCCCCATAGCGCTTCATTGATCGTGTACTCTTGAGTGTAGCTCGGGCTGAGAACGACGCAGCCATGGGAAAGTTGACAGTTAAGCCTATCTAGTGACAGCCCATCATAGGCTAGCTGGGTGATCTTGCAACTTGTATCATGTCGGAGTTTGATTTTCCCCATAGGGTTTCATTGATCGTGTATTCTTGAGTGTAGCTCTGGCTGAGAAGGTCCCAGCCATGGGAAAGTTGACAGTTAAGCCTATCTAGTGACAGCCCATCATAGGCTAGCTGGGTGATCTTGCAACTTGTATCATGCCGGAGTTGGATTTTCCCCATAGAGTTTCATTGATCGTTTACTCGGCAACTTCTATCAAGCAGGAGTTTAATTTTCCCCATAGCGCTTCATTGATCGTGTACTCTTGAGTGTAGCTCGGGCTGAGAACGACGCAGCCATGGGAAAGTTGACAGTTAAGCCTATCTAGTGACAGCCCATCATAGGCTAGCTGGGTGATCTTGCAACTTGTATCATGTCGGAGTTTGATTTTCCCCATAGGGTTTCATTGATCGTGTATTCTTGAGTGTAGCTCTGGCTGAGAAGGTCGCAGCCATGGGAAAGTTGACAGTTAAGCCTATCTAGTGACAGCCCATCATAGGCTAGCTGGGTGATCTTGCAACTTGTATCATGCCGGAGTTGGATTTTCCCCATAGAGTTTCATTGATCGTTTACTCGGCAACTTCTATCAAGCAGGAGTTTAATTTTCCCCATAGCGCTTCATTGATCGTGTACTCTTGAGTGTAGCTCGGGCTGAGAACGACGCAGCCATGGGAAAGTTGACAGTTAAGCCTATCTAGTGACAGCCCATCATAGGCTAGCTGGGTGATCTTGCAACTTGTATCATGTCGGAGTTTGATTTTCCCCATAGGGTTTCATTGATCGTGTATTCTTGAGTGTAGCTCTGGCTGAGAAGGTCCCAGCCATGGGAAAGTTGACAGTTAAGCCTATCTAGTGACAGCCCATCATAGGCTAGCTGGGTGATCTTGCAACTTGTATCATGCCGGAGTTGGATTTTCCCCATAGAGTTTCATTGATCGTTTACTCGGCAACTTCTATCAAGCAGGAGTTTAATTTTCCCCATAGCGCTTCATTGATCGTGTACTCTTGAGTGTAGCTCGGGCTGAGAACGACGCAGCCATGGGAAAGTTGACAGTTAAGCCTATCTAGTGACAGCCCATCATAGGCTAGCTGGGTGATCTTGCAACTTGTATCATGTCGGAGTTTGATTTTCCCCATAGGGTTTCATTGATCGTGTATTCTTGAGTGTAGCTCTGGCTGAGAAGGTCGCAGCCATGGGAAAGTTGACAGTTAAGCCTATCTAGTGACAGCCCATCATAGGCTAGCTGGGTGATCTTGCAACTTGTATCATGTCGGAGTTTGATTTTCCCCATAGGGTTTCATTAATCGTGTAATCTTGAGTGTAGCTCTGGCTGAGAAGGTCGCAGCCATGGGAAAGTTGACAGTTAAGCCTATCTAGTGACAGCCCATCATAGGCTAGCTGGGTGATCTTGCAACTTGTATCATGCCGGAGTTGGATTTTCCCCATAGAGTTTCATTGATCGTTTACTCGGCAACTTCTTTCAAGCAGGAGTTTAATTTTCCCCATAGCGCTTCATTGATCGTGTACTCTTGAGTGTAGCTCGGGCTGAGAACGACGCAGCCATGGGAAAGTTGACAGTTAAGCCTATCTAGTGACAGCCCATCATAGGCTAGCTGGGTGATCTTGCAACATGTATCATGTCGGAGTTTGATTTTCCCCATAGGGTTTCATTGATCGTGTATTCTTGAGTGTAGCTCTGGCTGAGAAGGTCGCAGCCATGGGAAAGTTGACAGTTAAGCCTATCTAGTGACAGCCCATCATAGGCTAGCTGGGTGATCTTGCAACTTGTATCATGTCGGAGTTTGATTTTCCCCATAGGGTTTCATTGATCGTGTATTCTTGAGTGTCGCTCTGGCTGAGAAGGTCCCAGCCATGGGAAAGTTGACAGTTAAGCCTATCTAGTGACAGCCCATCATAGGCTAGCTGGGTGATCTTGCAACTTGTATCATGCCGGAGTTGGATTTTTCCCATAGAGTTTCATTGATCGTTTACTCGGCAACTTCTATCAAGCAGGAGTTTAATTTTCCCCATAGCGCTTCATTGATCGTGTACTCTTGAGTGTAGCTCGGGCTGAGAACGACGCAGCCATGGGAAAGTTGACAGTTAAGCCTATCTAGTGACAGCCCATCATAGGCTAGCTGGGTGATCTTGCAACTTGTATCATGCCGGAGTTGGATTTTCCCCATAGAGTTTCATTGATCGTTTACTCGGCAACTTTTATCAAGCAGGAGTTTTATTTTCCCCATAGCGCTTCATTGATCGTGTACTCTTGAGTGTAGCTCGGGCTGAGAACGACGCAGCCATGGGAAAGTTGACAGTTAAGCCTATCTAGTGACAGCCCATCATAGGCTAGCTGGGTGATCTTGCAACTTGTATCATGTCGGAGTTTGATTTTCCCCATAGGGTTTCATTGATCGTGTATTCTTGAGTGTAGCTCTGGCTGAGAAGGTCCCAGCCATGGGAAAGTTGACAGTTAAGCCTATCTAGTGACAGCCCATCATAGGCTAGCTGGGTGATCTCGCAACTTGTATCATGCCGGAGTTGGATTTTCCCCATAGAGTTTCATTGATCGTTTACTCGGCAACTTCTATCAAGCAGGAGTTTAATTTTCCCCATAGCGCTTCATTGATCGTGTACTCTTGAGTGTAGCTCGGGCTGAGAACGACGCAGCCATGGGAAAGTTGACAGTTAAGCCTATCTAGTGACAGCCCATCATAGGCTAGCTGGGTGATCTTGCAACTTGTATCATGTCGGAGTTTGATTTTCCCCATAGGGTTTCATTGATCGTGTATTCTTGAGTGTAGCTCTGGCTGAGAAGGTCGCAGCCATGGGAAAGTTGACAGTTAAGCCTATCTAGTGACAGCCCATCATAGGCTAGCTGGGTGATCTTGCAACTTGTGTCATGTCGGAGTTTGATTTTCCCCATAGGGTTTCATTGATCGTGTATTCTTGAGTGTAGCTCTGGCTGAGAAGGTCGCAGCCATGGGAAAGTTGACAGTTAAGCCTATCTAGTGACAGCCCATCATAGGCTAGCTGGGTGATCTTGCAACTTGTATCATGCCGGTGTTGGATTTTCCCCATAGAGTTTCATTGATCGTTTACTCGGCAACTTCTATCAAGCAGGAGTTTAATTTTCCCCATAGCGCTTCATTGATCGTGTACTCTTGAGTGTAGCTCGGGCTGAGAACGACGCAGCCATGGGAAAGTTGACAGTTAAGCCTATCTAGTGACAGCCCATCATAGGCTAGCTGGGTGATCTTGCAACTTGTATCATGTCGGAGTTTGATTTTCCCCATAGGGTTTCATTGATCGTGTATTCTTGAGTGTAGCTCTGGCTGAGAAGGTCCCAGCCATGGGAAAGTTGACAGTTAAGCCTATCTAGTGACAGCCCATCATAGGCTAGCTGGGTGATCTTGCAACTTGTATCATGCCGGAGTTGGATTTTCCCCATAGAGTTTCATTGATCGTTTACTCGGCAACTTCTATCAAGCAGGAGTTTAATTTTCCCCATAGCGCTTCATTGATCGTGTACTCTTGAGTGTAGCTCGGGCTGAGAACGACGCAGCCATGGGAAAGTTGACAGTTAAGCCTATCTAGTGACAGCCCATCATAGGCTAGCTGGGTGATCTTGCAACTTGTATCATGTCGGAGTTTGATTTTCCCCATAGGGTTTCATTGATCGTGTATTCTTGAGTGTAGCTCTGGCTGAGAAGGTCGCAGCCATGGGAAAGTTGACAGTTAAGCCTATCTAGTGACAGCCCATCATAGGCTAGCTGGGTGATCTTGCAACTTGTATCATGCCGGAGTTGGATTTTCCCCATAGAGTTTCATTGATCGTTTACTCGGCAACTTCTATCAAGCAGGAGTTTAATTTTCCCCATAGCGCTTCATTGATCGTGTACTCTTGAGTGTAGCTCGGGCTGAGAACGACGCAGCCATGGGAAAGTTGACAGTTAAGCCTATCTAGTGACAGCCCATCATAGGCTAGCTGGGTGATCTTGCAACTTGTATCATGTCGGAGTTTGATTTTCCCCATAGGGTTTCATTGATCGTGTATTCTTGAGTGTAGCTCTGGCTGAGAAGGTCCCAGCCATGGGAAAGTTGACAGTTAAGCCTATCTAGTGACAGCCCATCATAGGCTAGCTGGGTGATCTTGCAACTTGTATCATGCCGGAGTTGGATTTTCCCCATAGAGTTTCATTGATCGTTTACTCGGCAACTTCTATCAAGCAGGAGTTTAATTTTCCCCATAGCGCTTCATTGATCGTGTACTCTTGAGTTTAGCTCGGGCTGAGAACGACGCAGCCATGGGAAAGTTGACAGTTAAGCCTATCTAGTGACAGCCCATCATAGGCTAGCTGGGTGATCTTGCAACTTGTATCATGTCGGAGTTTGATTTTCCCCATAGGGTTTCATTGATCGTGTATTCTTCAGTGTAGCTCTGGCTGAGAAGGTCGCAGCCATGGGAAAGTTGACAGTTAAGCCTATCTAGTGACAGCCCATCATAGGCTAGCTGGGTGATCTTGCAACTTGTGTCATGTCGGAGTTTGATTTTCCCCATAGGGTTTCACTGATTGTGTATTCTTGCGTGTAGCTCTGGCTGAGAAGGTCGCAGCCATGGGAAAGTTGACAGTTAAGCCTATCTAGTGACAGCCCATCATAGGCTAGCTGGGTGATCTTGCAACTTGTATCATGCCGGAGTTGGATTTTCCCCATAGAGTTTCATTGATCGTTTACTCGGCAACTTCTATCAAGCAGGAGTTTAATTTTCCCCATAGCGCTTCATTGATCGTGTACTCTTGAGTGTAGCTCGGGCTGAGAATGACGCAGCCATGGGAAAGTTGACAGTTAAGCCTATCTAGTGACAGCCCATCATAGGCTAGCTGGGTGATCTTGCAACTTGTATCATGTCGGAGTTTGATTTTCCCCATAGGGTTTCATTGATCGTGTATTCTTGAGTGTAGCTCTGGCTGAGAAGGTCGCAGCCATGGGAATGTTGACAGTTAAGCCTATCTAGTGACAGCCCATCATAGGCTAGCTGGGTGATCTTGCAACTTGTATCATGCCGGAGTTGGATTTTCCCCATAGAGTTTCATTGATCGTTTACTCGGCAACTTTTATCAAGCAGGAGTTTTATTTTCCCCATAGCGCTTCATTGATCGTGTACTCTTGAGTGTAGCTCGGGCTGAGAACGACGCAGCCATGGGAAAGTTGACAGTTAAGCCTATCTAGTGACAGCCCATCATAGGCTAGCTGGGTGATCTTGCAACTTGTATCATGTCGGAGTTTGATTTTCCCCATAGGGTTTCATTGATCGTGTATTCTTGAGTGTAGCTCTGGCTGAGAAGGTCCCAGCCATGGGAAAGTTTACAGTTAAGCCTATCTAGTGACAGCCCATCATAGGCTAGCTGGGTGATCTTGCAACTTGTATCATGCCGGAGTTGGATTTTCCCCATAGAGTTTCATTGATCGTTTACTCGGCAACTTCTATCAAGCAGGAGTTTAATTTTCCCCATAGCGCTTCATTGATCGTGTACTCTTGAGTGTAGCTCGGGCTGAGAACGACGCAGCCATGGGAAAGTTGACAGTTAAGCCTATCTAGTGACAGCCCATCATAGGCTAGCTGGGTGATCTTGCAACTTGTATCATGTCGGAGTTTGATTTTCCCCATAGGGTTTCATTGATCGTGTATTCTTGAGTGTAGCTCTGGCTGAGAAGGTCGCAGCCATGGGAAAGTTGACAGTTAAGCCTATCTAGTGACAGCCCATCATAGGCTAGCTGGGTGATCTTGCAACTTGTGTCATGTCGGAGTTTGATTTTCCCCATAGGGTTTCACTGATCGTGTATTCTTGCGTGTAGCTCTGGCTGAGAAGGTCGCAGCCATGGGAAAGTTGACAGTTAAGCCTATCTAGTGACAGCCCATCATAGGCTAGCTGGGTGATCTTGCAACTTGTATCATGCCGGAGTTGGATTTTCCCCATAGAGTTTCATTGATCGTTTACTCGGCAACTTCTATCAAGCAGGAGTTTAATTTTCCCCATAGCGCTTCATTGATCGTGTACTCTTGAGTGTAGCTCGGGCTGAGAACGACGCAGCCATGGGAAAGTTGACAGTTAAGCCTATCTAGTGACAGCCCATCATAGGCTAGCTGGGTGATCTTGCAACTTGTATCATGTCGGAGTTTGATTTTCCCCATAGGGTTTCATTGATCGTGTATTCTTGAGTGTAGCTCTGGCTGAGAAGGTCCCAGCCATGGGAAAGTTGACAGTTAAGCCTATCTAGTGACAGCCCATCATAGGCTAGCTGGGTGATCTTGCAACTTGTATCATGCCGGAGTTGGATTTTCCCCATAGAGTTTCATTGATCGTTTACTCGGCAACTTCTATCAAGCAGGAGTTTAATTTTCCCCATAGCGCTTCATTGATCGTGTACTCTTGAGTGTAGCTCGGGCTGAGAACGACGCAGCCATGGGAAAGTTGACAGTTAAGCCTATCTAGTGACAGCCCATCATAGGCTAGCTGGGTGATCTTGCAACTTGTATCATGTCGGAGTTTGATTTTCCCCATAGGGTTTCATTGATCGTGTATTCTTGAGTGTAGCTCTGGCTGAGAAGGTCGCAGCCATGGGAAAGTTGACAGTTAAGCCTATCTAGTGACAGCCCATCATAGGCTAGCTGGGTGATCTTGCAACTTGTATCATGTCGGAGTTTGATTTTCCCCATAGGGTTTCATTGATCGTGTATTCTTGAGTGTAGCTCTGGCTGAGAAGGTCGCAGCCATGGGAAAGTTGACAGTTAAGCCTATCTAGTGACAGCCCATCATAGGCTAGCTGGGTGATCTTGCAACTTGTATCATGCCGGAGTTGGATTTTCCCCATAGAGTTTCATTGATCGTTTACTCGGCAACTTCTATCAAGCAGGAGTTTAATTTTCCCCATAGCGCTTCATTGATCGTGTACTCTTGAGTGTAGCTCGGGCTGAGAACGACGCAGCCATGGGAAAGTTGACAGTTAAGCCTATCTAGTGACAGCCCATCATAGGCTAGCTGGGTGATCTTGCAACTTGTATCATGTCGGAGTTTGATTTTCCCCATAGGGTTTCATTGATCGTGTATTCTTGAGTGTAGCTCTGGCTGAGAAGGTCGCAGCCATGGGAAAGTTGACAGTTAAGCCTATCTAGTGACAGCCCATCATAGGCTAGCTGGGTGATCTTGCAACTTGTATCATGCCGGAGTTGGATTTTCCCCATAGGGTTTCATTGATCGTTTACTCGGCAACTTCTATCAAGCAGGAGTTTAATTTTCCCCGTAGCGCTTCATTGATCGTGTACTCTTGAGTGTAGCTCGGGCTGAGAACGACGCAGCCATGGGAAAGTTGACAGTTAAGCCTATCTAGTGACAGCCCATCATAGGCTAGCTGGGTGATCTTGCAACTTGTATCATGTCGGAGTTTGATTTTCCCCATAGGGTTTCATTGATCGTGTATTCTTGAGTGTAGCTCTGGCTGAGAAGGTCGCAGCCATGGGAAAGTTGACAATTAAGCCTATCTAGTGACAGCCCATCATAGGCTAGCTGGGTGATCTTGCAACTTGTATCATGTCGGAGTTTGATTTTCCCCATAGGGTTTCATTGATCGTGTATTCTTGAGTGTAGCTCTGGCTGAGAAGGTCGCAGCCATGGGAAAGTTGACAGTTAAGCCTATCTAGTGACAGCCCATCATAGGCTAGCTGGGTGATCTTGCAACTTGTATCATGTCGGAGTTTGATTTTCCCCATAGGGTTTCATTGATCGTGTATTCTTGAGTGTAGCTCTGGCTGAGAAGGTCGCAGCCATGGGAAAGTTGACAGTTAAGCCTATCTAGTGACAGCCCATCATAGGCTAGCTGGGTGATCTTGCAACTTGTATCATGCCGGAGTTGGATTTTCCCCATAGAGTTTCATTGATCGTTTACTCGGCAACTTCTATCAAGCAGGAGTTTAATTTTCCCCATAGCGCTTCATTGATCGTGTACTCTTGAGTGTAGCTCGGGCTGAGAACGACGCAGCCATGGGAAAGTTGACAGTTAAGCCTATCTAGTGACAGCCCATCATAGGCTAGCTGGGTGATCTTGCAACTTGTATCATGTCGGAGTTTGATTTTCCCCATAGGGTTTCATTGATCGTGTATTCTTGAGTGTAGCTCTGGCTGAGAAGGTCGCAGCCATGGGAAAGTTGACAGTTAAGCCTATCTAGTGACAGCCCATCATAGGCTAGCTGGGTGATCTTGCAACTTGTATCATGCCGGAGTTGGATTTTCCCCATAGGGTTTCATTGATCGTTTACTCGGCAACTTCTATCAAGCAGGAGTTTAATTTTCCCCGTAGCGCTTCATTGATCGTGTACTCTTGAGTGTAGCTCGGGCTGAGAACGACGCAGCCATGGGAAAGTTGACAGTTAAGCCTATCTAGTGACAGCCCATCATAGGCTAGCTGGGTGATCTTGCAACTTGTATCATGTCGGAGTTTGATTTTCCCCATAGGGTTTCATTGATCGTGTATTCTTGAGTGTAGCTCTGGCTGAGAAGGTCGCAGCCATGGGAAAGTTGACAATTAAGCCTATCTAGTGACAGCCCATCATAGGCTAGCTGGGTGATCTTGCAACTTGTATCATGTCGGAGTTTGATTTTCCCCATAGGGTTTCATTGATCGTGTATTCTTGAGTGTAGCTCTGGCTGAGAAGGTCGCAGCCATGGGAAAGTTGACAGTTAAGCCTATCTAGTGACAGCCCATCATAGGCTAGCTGGGTGATCTTGCAACTTGTATCATGTCGGAGTTTGATTTTCCCCATAGGGTTTCATTGATCGTGTATTCTTGAGTGTAGCTCTGGCTGAGAAGGTCCCAGCCATGGGAAAGTTGACAGTTAAGCCTATCTAGTGACAGCCCATCATAGGCTAGCTGGGTGATCTTGCAACTTGTATCATGCCGGAGTTGGATTTTCCCCATAGAGTTTCATTGATCGTTTACTCGGCAACTTCTATCAAGCAGGAGTTTAATTTTCCCCATAGCGCTTCATTGATCGTGTACTCTTGAGTGTAGCTCGGGCTGAGAACGACGCAGCCATGGGAAAGTTGACAGTTAAGCCTATCTAGTGACAGCCCATCATAGGCTAGCTGGGTGATCTTGCAACTTGTATCATGTCGGAGTTTGATTTTCCCCATAGGGTTTCATTGATCGTGTATTCTTGAGTGTAGCTCTGGCTGAGAAGGTCGCAGCCATGGGAAAGTTGACAGTTAAGCCTATCTAGTGACAGCCCATCATAGGCTAGCTGGGTGATCTTGCAACTTGTATCATGTCGGAGTTTGATTTTCCCCATAGGGTTTCATTGATCGTGTATTCTTGAGTGTAGCTCTGGCTGAGAAGGTTGCAGCCATGGGAAAGTTGACAGTTAAGCCTATCTAGTGACAGCCCATCATAGGCTAGCTGGGTGATCTTGCAACTTGTATCATGCCGGAGTTGGATTTTCCCCATAGAGTTTCATTGATCGTTTACTCGGCAACTTCTATCAAGCAGGAGTTTAATTTTCCCCATAGCGCTTCATTGATCGTG